>NC_068430.1:72584462-72611962 GCF_023373465.1 Oncorhynchus keta
AGGTTAGGGTGAGGGTATATGGAGGGTTAGTTTATAATAAGGTTAGGGTGAGGGTATATGGAGGGGTTAGTTTATAATAAGGTTAGGGTGAGGGGGTATATGGAGGGTTAGTTTATAATAAGGTTAGGGTGAGGGGTATATGGAGGAGTTAGTTTATAATAAGGTTAGGGTGAGGAGTATATGGAGGGTTAGTTTATAATAAGGTTAGGGTGAGGGTATATAGAGGAGTTATAATAAGGTTAGGGTGAGGGTATATGGAGGGTTAGTTTATAATAAGGTTAGGGTTAGTATAAGGAGGGTTAGTTTATAATAAGGTTAGGGTAAGGAAAGTTAGTTATATAGGAGGAGTATATAGGAGGTTAGTTTATAATAAGGTTAGGGTGAGGGTATAAGGAGGTTAGTTTATAATAAGGTTAGGGTGAGGGTATATGGAGGGATTAGTTTAATAAGGATTAGGGTGAGGTATATGGAGTTAGTTTATAATAAGGTTAGGGTAGGGTATATGGAGGGTTAGTTTATAATAAGGTTAGGGTGAGGGGCATATGGAGGGTTAGTTTATAATAAGGTTAGGGGTGAGGGGTATATGGAGGGTTAGTTTATAATAAGGTTAGGGTGAGGGGTATATGGAGGGGTTAGTTTATAATAAGGTTAGGGTGAGGGGGCATAGGAGGAGTATTTATAATAAGGAGGGGGCATATGGAGGAGTTAGTTTATAATAAGGTTAGGGGTGAGGGTATATAGAGGGGTTAGTTTATAATAAGGTTAGGGTGAGGGGTATATAGAGGGGGTTAGTTTATAATAAGGTTAGGGTGAGGGGTATATGGAGGGGTTAGTTTATAATAAGGTTAGGGTGAGGGGCATATGGAGGGGTTAGTTTATAATAAGGTTAGGGTGAGGGGTATATGGAGGAGTTAGTTTATAATAAGGTTAGGGTGAGGGGGTATATGGAGGGGTTAGTTTATAATAAGGTTAGGGTGAGGGGTATATGGAGGGGTTAGTTTATAATAAGGTTAGGGTGAGGGGTATATGGAGGAGTTAGTTTATAATAAGGTTAGGGTGAGGGTATATGGAGGTTAGTTTATAATAAGGTTAGGGTGAGGGGGCATATGGAGGGTTAGTTTATAATAAGGTTAGGGTGAGGGGTATATGGAGGGTTAGTTTATAATAAGGTTAGGGTGAGGGGGTATATGGAGGAGTTAGTTTATAATAAGGTTAGGGGTGAGGGTATATGGAGGGTTAGTTTATAATAAGGTTAGGTGAGGGGGTATATGAAGGTTTTATAATAAGGTTAGGGTATAATAAGGGGGTTTGGTTAATAAGGTTAGGGTGAGGGTATATGGAGGGGTTAGTTTATAATAAGGTTAGGGTGAGGGTATATGGAGGAGTTAGTTTATAATAAGGTTAGGGTGAGAGGTATAGGAGGAGTTAGTTTATAATAAGGTTAGGGTGAGGGGGTATAAGGAGGAGTTAGTTTATAATAACGTTAGGGTGAGGGGTATATGGAGGAGTTAGTTTATAATAAGGTTAGGGTGAGGGGTATATGGAGGGGTTAGTTTATAATAAGGTTAGGGTGAGGGGGTATATGGAGGAGTTAGTTTATAATTAGGTTAGGGTGAGGGGTATATGGTGGGGTTAGTTTATAATAAGGTTAGGGTGAGGGGGTATATGGAGGGGTTAGTTTATAATAAGGTTAGGGTGAGGGTATATAGAGGAGTTAGTTTATAATAAGGTTATGGGTGAGGGTATATGGAGGGGTTAGTTTATAATAAGGTTAGGGTGAGGGGTATATGGAGGAGTTAGTTTATAATAAGGTTAGGGTGAGGGGTATAAGGAGGAGTTAGTTTATAATAAGGTTAGGGTGAGGGTATAAGGAGGAGTTGGTTTATAATAAGGTTAGGGTGAGGGTATATGGAGGAGTTAGTTTATAATAAGGTTAGGGTGAGGGGTATATGGAGGGTTAGTTTATAATAAGGTTAGGGTGAGGGGCATAAGGCGTTAGGGTTAGTTTATAATAAGGTTAGGGTGAGGGGTATATGGAGGAGTTAGTTTATAATAAGGTTAGGGTGAGGGGGTATATGGAGGCGTTAGTTTATAATAAGGTTAGGGTGAGGGGTATATGGAGGGGTTAGTTTATAATAAGGTTAGGGGTGAGGGGGTATATAGAGGGGTTAGTTTATAATAAGGTTAGGGTGAGGGGGTATATGGAGGGGTTAGTTTATAATAAGGTTAGGGGTGAGGGGGTATATAGAGGGGTTAGTTTATAATAAGGTTAGGGGTGAGGGGGTATATAGAGGGGTTAGTTTATAATAAGGTTAGGGTGAGGAGGTATATGGAGGGGTTAGTTTATAATAAGGTTAGGGTGAGGGGGTATATGGAGGGGTTAGTTTATAATAAGGTTAGGGTGAGGGGGTATAAGGAGGAGTTAGTTTATAATAAGGTTAGGGTGAGGGGGTATAAGGAGGAGTTAGTTTATAATAAGGTTAGGGTGAGGGGGTATATGGAGGAGTTAGTTTATAATAAGGTTAGGGTGAGGGGGTATATGGAGGGGTTAGTTTATAACAAGGTTAGGGTGAGGGGGTATATGGAGGGGTTAGTTTATAATAAGGTTAGGGTGAGGGGGTATATGGAGGGGTTAGTTTATAATAAGGTTAGGGTGAGGGGGTATATGGAGGAGTTAGTTTATAATAAGGTTAGGGGTGAGGGGGTATATAGAGGGGTTAGTTTATAATAAGGTTAGGGTGAGGGGGTATATGAAGGTTTAGTTTATAATAAGGTTAGGGTGAGGGGGCTATGGAGGGGTTAGTTTATAATAAGGTTAGGGTGAGGGGTATAAGGAGGAGTTAGTTTATAATAAGGTTAGGGTGAGGGTATAAGGAGGAGTTAGTTTATAATAAGGTTAGGGTGAGGGGGTATATGGAGGAGTTAGTTTATAATAAGGTTAGGGTGAGGGGTATATGGAGGGGTTAGTTTATAATAAGGTTAGGGTGAGGGGGTATATGGAGGAGTTAGTTTATAATAAGGTTAGGGTGAGGGTATATGGAGGAGTTAGTTTATAATAAGGTTAGGGGGTGAGGGGTATATGGGGGTTAGTTTATAATACGGTTAGGGTGAGGGGCATATGGAGGAGTTAGTTTATAATAAGGTTAGGGGTGAGGGGTATATGGAGGGTTAGTTTATAATAAGGTTATGGGTGAGGGGGTATATGGAGGGGTTAGTTTATAATAAGGTTAGGGTGAGGGGGTATATGGAGGGTTAGTTTAAAATAAGGTTAGGGTGAGGGGTATATGGAGGAGTTAGTTTATAATAAGGTTAGGGTGAGGGGGTATATGGAGGGGTTAGTTTATAATCAGGTTAGGGTGAGGGGGTGTATGGAGGAGTTAGTTTATAATAAGGTTAGGGTGAGGGGGTATATGGAGGAGTTAGTTTATAATAAGGTTAGGGTGAGGGGGTATATGGAGGGGTTAGTTTATAATACGGTTAGGGTGAGGGGGTATATGGAGGAGTTAGTTTATAATAAGGTTAGGGTGAGGGGGTATAAGGAGGAGTTAGTTTATAATAAGGTTAGGGTGAGGGGTATAAGGAGGAGTTAGTTTATAATAAGGTTAGGGTGAGGGGGTATATGGAGGAGTTAGTTTATAATAAGGTTAGGGTGAGGGGTATATGGAGGGGTTAGTTTATAATAAGGTTAGGGTGAGGGGTGTATGGAGGAGTTAGTTTATAATAAGGTTAGGGTGAGGGGCATATGGAGGAGTTAGTTTATAATAAGGTTAGGGTGAGGGGGCATATGGGGGTTAGTTTATAATACGGTTAGGGTGAGGGGGCATATGGAGGAGTTAGTTTATAATAAGGTTAGGGTGAGGGGGTATATGGAGGGGTTAGTTTATAATAAGGTTATGGGTGAGGGTATATGGAGGGGTTAGTTTATAATAAGGTTAGGGTGAGGGGTATATGGAGGGGTTAGTTTAAAATAAGGTTAGGGTGAGGGGCATATGGAGGGTTAGTTTATAATAAGGTTAGGGCGAGGGGGTATGTGGAGGAGTTAGTTTATAATAAGGTTAGGGTGAGGGGGTATATGGAGGAGTTAGTTTATAATAAGGTTAGGGTGAGGGGGTATATGGAGGAGTTAGTTTATAATAAGGTTAGGGGTGAGGGGGTATATGGAGGGGTTAGTTTATAATAAGGTTAGGGTGAGGGGGTATATGGAGGGGTTAGTTTATAATAAGGTTAGGGTGAGGGGGTATATGGAGGATTAAGTTTATAATAAGGTTAGGGTGAGGGGGTATATGGAGGAGTTAGTTTATAATAAGGTTAGGGGTGAGGGGGTATATGGAGGGGTTAGTTTATAATAAGTTTAGGGTGAGGGGGTATATGGAGGGGTTA
This sequence comes from Oncorhynchus keta, assembly GCF_023373465.1. NCBI lineage: Eukaryota > Metazoa > Chordata > Actinopteri > Salmoniformes > Salmonidae > Oncorhynchus > Oncorhynchus keta. The sequence continues at coordinate 72,588,843 of NC_068430.1, forward strand.
GTTTATAATAAGGTTAGGGTGAGGGGGTATATAGAGGAGTTAGTTTATAATAAGGTTATGGGTGAGGGGGTATATGGAGGGGTTAGTTTATAATAAGGTTAGGGTGAGGGGTATATGGAGGGGTTAGTTTATAATAAGGTTAGGGTGAGGGTATATGGAGGGTTAGTTTATAATAAGGTTAGGGGTGAGGGGGTATAAGGAGGAGTTAGTTTATAATAAGGTTAGGGTGAGGGGGTATATGGAGGGTTAGTTTATAATAAGGTTAGGGGTGAGGGGGTATATAGAGGGGTTAGTTTATAATAAGGTTAGGGTGAGGGGGTATATGGAGGGGTTAGTTTATAATAAGGTTAGGGTGAGGGGGTATATGGAGGGGTTAGTTTATAATAAGGTTAGGGTGAGGGGGTATATGGAGGAGTTAGTTTATAATAAGGTTAGGGTGAGGGGGTATATGGAGGGGTTAGTTTATAATAAGGTTAGGGTGAGGGGGTGTATGGAGGAGTTAGTTTATAATAAGTTTAGGGTGAGGGCGTATATGGAGGGGTTAGTTTATAATAAGGTTAGGGTGAGGGGGTATATAGAGGAGTTAGTTTATAATAAGGTTATGGGTGAGGGGGTATATGGAGGGGTTAGTTTATAATAAGGTTAGGGTGAGGGGGTATATGGAGGGGTTAGTTTAAAATAAGGTTAGGGTGAGGGGGTATATGGAGGGGTTAGTTTATAATAAGGTTAGGGTGAGGGGGTATATGGAGGAGTTAGTTTATAATAAGGTTAGGGTGAGGGGGTATAAGGAGGAGTTAGTTTATAATAAGGTTAGGGTGAGGGGGTATATGGAGGAGTTAGTTTATAATAAGGTTAGGGTGAGGGGGTATATGGAGGGGTTAGTTTATAATCAGGTTAGGGTGAGGGGGTGTATGGAGGAGTTAGTTTATAATAAGGTTAGGGTGAGGGGGTATATGGAGGGGTTAGTTTATAATAAGGTTAGGGTGAGGGGGTATATAGAGGAGTTAGTTTATAATAAGGTTATGGGTGAGGGGGTATATGGAGGGGTTAGTTTATAAAAAGGTTAGGGTGAGGGGGTATATGGAGGAGTTAGTTTATAATAAGGTTAGGGTGAGGGGGTATAAGGAGGAGTTAGTTTATAATAAGGTTAGGGTGAGGGGGTATAAGGAGGAGTTAGTTTATAATAAGGTTAGGGTGAGGGGGTATATGGAGGAGTTAGTTTATAATAAGGTTAGGGTGAGGGGGTATATGGAGGGGTTAGTTTATAATAAGGTTAGGGTGAGGGGGTGTATGGAGGAGTTAGTTTATAATAAGGTTAGGGTGAGGGGGTATATGGAGGAGTTAGTTTATAATAAGGTTAGGGGTGAGGGGTATATGGGGGGGTTAGTTTATAATACGGTTAGGGTGAGGGGGTATATGGAGGAGTTAGTTTATAATAAGGTTAGGGGTGAGGGGTATATGGAGGGGTTAGTTTATAATAAGGTTATGGGTGAGGGGGTATATGGAGGGGTTAGTTTATAATAAGGTTAGGGTGAGGGGGTATATGGAGGGGTTAGTTTAAAATAAGGTTAGGGTGAGGGGCATATGGAGGGGTTAGTTTATAATAAGGTTAGGGCGAGGGGGTATGTGGAGGAGTTAGTTTATAATAAGGTTAGGGTGAGGGGGTATATGGAGGAGTTAGTTTATAATAAGGTTAGGGTGAGGGGTATATGGAGGAGTTAGTTTATAATAAGGTTAGGGTGAGGGGGTATAAGGAGGAGTTAGTTTATAATAAGGTTAGGGTGAGGGGGTATATGGAGGAGTTAGTTTATAATAAGGTTAGGGTGAGGGGGTATATGGAGGGGTTAGTTTATAATAAGGTTAGGGTGAGGGGGTATATGGAGGAGTTAGTTTATAATAAGGTTAGGGGTGAGGGGGTATATGGAGGGGTTAGTTTATAATAAGGTTAGGGTGAGGGGGTATATGGAGGGGTTAGTTTATAATGAGGTTAGGGTGAGGGGCATATAGATGAGTTAGTTTATAATAAGGTTATGGGTGAGGGGGCATATGGAGGGTTAGTTTATAATAAGGTTAGGGTGAGGGGGTATATGGAGGAGTTAGTTTATAATAAGGTTAGGGTCAGGGGGTATAAGGAGGAGTTAGTTTATAATAAGGTTAGGGTGAGGGGTATAAGGAGGAGTTAGTTTATAATAAGGTTAGGGTGAGGGGGTATATGGAGGAGTTAGTTTATAATAAGGTTAGGGTGAGGCGGTATATGGAGGGGTTAGTTTATAATAAGGTTAGGGTGAGGGGGTATATGGAGGGGTTAGTTTATAATAAGGTTAGGGTGAGGGGGTATATGGAGGATTAAGTTTATAATAAGGTTAGGGTGAGGGGTGCATATGGAGGAGTTAGTTTATAATAAGGTTAGGGTGAGGGTATATGGAGGGGTTAGTTTATAATAAGTTTAGGTGAGGGGTATATGGAGGGGTTAGTTTATAATAAGGTTAGGGTGAGGGGCATATAGAGGAGTTAGTTTATAATAAGGTTATGGGTGAGGGGGTATATGGAGGGTTAGTTTATAATAAGGTTAGGGTGAGGGGGCATATATGGAGGGGTTAGTTTATAATAAGGTTAGGGTGAGGGGTATATGGAGGGGTTAGTTTATAATAAGGTTAGGGTGAGGGGCATAAGGAGGAGTTTAGTTTATAATAAGGTTAGGGTGAGGGGCATATGGAGGAGTTAGTTTATAATAAGGTTAGGGTGAGGGGGTATATAGAGGGGTTAGTTTATAATAAGGTTAGGGTGAGGGGGTATATGGAGGGGTTAGTTTATAATAAGGTTAGGGTGAGGGGGTATATGGAGGGGTTAGTTTATAAAAAGGTTAGGGTGAGGGGGTATATGGAGGAGTTAGTTTATAATAAGGTTAGGGGTTAGGGGGTATATGGAGGGGTTAGTTTATAATAAGGTTAGGGTGAGGGGGTATATGGATGAGTTAGTTTATAATAAGGTTAGGGGTGAGGGGGTATATGGAGGGGTTAGTTTATAATAAGGTTAGGGTGAGGGGGTATATGGAGGAGTTAGTTTATAATAAGGTTAGGGTGAGGGGGTATATGGAGGAGTTAGTTTATAATAAGGTTAGGGTGAGGGGGTATATAGAGGGGTTAGTTTATAATAAGGTTAGGGTGAGGGGGTATATGGAGGGGTTAGTTTATAATAAGGTTAGGGTGAGGGGGTATATGGAGGGGTTAGTTTATAATAAGGTTAGGGTGAGGGGGTATATGGAGGAGTTAGTTTATAATAAGGTTAGGGTGAGGGGGTATAAGGAGGAGTTAGTTTATAATAAGGTTAGGGTGAGGGGCATAAGGAGGAGTTTGTTTATAATAAGGTTAGGGTGAGGGGGGTATATGGAGGACTTAGTTTATAATAAGGTTAGGGTGAGGGGCATATGGAGGGGTTAGTTTATAATAAGGTTAGGGTGAGGGGCATATGGAGGAGTTAGTTTATAATAAGGTTAGGGTGAGGGGGTATATGGAGGAGTTAGTTTATAATAAGGTTAGGGTGAGGGGGTATATGGAGGGGTTAGTTTATAATAAGGTTAGGGTGAGGGGGTATATGGAGGGGTTAGTTTATAATAAGGTTAGGGTGAGGGGGTATATAGAGGAGTTAGTTTATAATAAGGTTATGGGTGAGGGGGTATATGGAGGGGTTAGTTTATAATAAGGTTAGGGTGAGGGGGTATATGGAGGAGTTAGTTTATAATAAGGTTAGGGTGAGGGGGTATAAGGAGGAGTTAGTTTATAATAAGGTTAGGGTGAGGGGGTATAAGGAGGAGTTAGTTTATAATAAGGTTAGGGTGAGGGGGTATATGGAGGAGTTAGTTTATAATAAGGTTAGGGTGAGGGGGTATATGGAGGGGTTAGTTTATAATAAGGTTAGGGTGAGGGGGTATATGGAGGAGTTAGTTTATAATAAGGTTAGGGTGAGGGGGTATAAGGAGGAGTTAGTTTATAATAAGGTTAGGGTGAGGGGGTATAAGGAGGAGTTAGTTTATAATAAGGTTAGGGTGAGGGGGTATATGGAGGAGTTAGTTTATAATAAGGTTAGGGTGAGGGGGTATATGGAGGGGTTAGTTTATAATAAGGTTAGGGTGAGGGGTATATGGAGGAGTTAGTTTATAATAAGGTTAGGGTGAGGGGGTATATGGACGGGTTAGTTTATAATAAGGTTAGGGTGAGGGGTATAAGGAGGAGTTAGTTTATAATAAGGTTAGGGTGAGGGGGTATATGGAGGAGTTAGTTTATAATAAGGTTAGGGTGAGGGGTATTTGGAGGGGTTAGTTTATAATAAGGTTAGGGTGAGGGGGTATATGGAGGGGTTAGTTTATAATAAGGTTAGGGTGAGGGGTATATAGAGGAGTTAGTTTATAATAAGGTTATGGGTGAGGGGCATATGGAGGGGTTAGTTTATAATAAGGTTAGGGTGAGGGGGTATATGGAGGAGTTAGTTTATAATAAGGTTAGGGTGAGGGGGTATAAGGAGGAGTTAGTTTATAATAAGGTTAGGGTGAGGGGGTATAAGGAGGAGTTAGTTTATAATAAGGTTAGGGGTGAGGGGGAATATGGAGGGGTTAGTTTATAATAAGGTTAGGGTGAGGGGGTATATGGAGGGGTTAGTTTATAATAAGGTTAGGGTGAGGGGGTATATGGAGGAGTTAGTTTATAATAAGGTTAGGGTGAGGGGGTATATGGAGGAGTTAGTTTATAATAAGGTTAGGGGTGAGGGGGTATATGGAGGGGTTAGTTTATAATAAGTTTAGGGTGAGGGGGTATATGGAGGGGTTAGTTTATAATAAGGTTAGGGTGAGGGGGTATATAGAGGAGTTAGTTTATAATAAGGTTATGGGTGAGGGGGTATATGGAGGGGTTAGTTTATAATAAGGTTAGGGTGAGGGGGTATATGGAGGGGTTAGTTTATAATAAGGTTAGGGTGAGGGGGTATATGGAGGGGTTAGTTTATAATAAGGTTAGGGTGAAGGGGTATATGGAGGAGTTAGTTTATAATAAGGTTAGGGGTGAGGGGGTATATAGAGGGGTTAGTTTATAATAAGGTTAGGGTGAGGGGGTATATGGAGGGGTTCGTTTATAATAAGGTTAGGGTGAGGGGGTATATGGAGGGGTTAGTTTATAATAAGGTTAGGGTGAGGGAGTATATGGAGGGGTTAGTTTATAATAAGGTTAGGGTGAGGGGTATATGGAGGGGTTAGTTTATAATAAGGTTAGGGTGAGGGGGTATATGGAGGGGTTAGTTTATAATAAGGTTAGGGTGAGGGGGTATATGGAGGAGTTAGTTTATAATAAGGTTAGGGTGAGGGGGTATATGGAGGAGTTAGTTTATAATAAGGTTAGGGTGAGGGGGTATAAGGAGGAGTTAGTTTATAATAAGGTTAGGGTGAGGGGGTATATGGAGGAGTTAGTTTATAATAAGGTTAGGGTGAGGGGGTATATGGAGGGGTTAGTTTATAATAAGGTTAGGGTGAGGGGTATATGGAGGAGTTAGTTTATAATAAGGTTAGGGTGAGGGGGTATATGGAGGAGTTAGTTTATAATAAGGTTAGGGGTGAGGGGGTATATGGAGGGGTTAGTTTATAATAAGGTTAGGGTTAGGGGGTATATGGAGGGGTTAGTTTATAATAAGGTTAGGGGTGAGGGGGTACAGGGAGGAGTTAGTTTATAATAAGGATAGGGTGAGGGGGTATATGGAGGAGTTAGTTTATAATAAGGTTAGGGGTGAGGGGTATATGGAGGGGTTAGTTTATAATAAGGTTAGGGTGAGGGGTATATGGAGGGGTTAGTTTATAATGAGGTTAGGGTGAGGGGTATATGGAGGAGTTAGTTTATAATAAGGTTATGGGTGAGGGGTATATGGAGGGGTTAGTTTATAATAAGGTTAGGGTGAGGGGTATATAGAGGGGTTAGTTTATAATAAGGTTAGGGGTGAGGGGCATATAGAGGGGTTAGTTTATAATAAGGTTAGGGTGAGGGGTATATGGAGGGGTTAGTTTATAATAAGGTTAGGGTGAGGGGGTATAAGGAGGAGTTAGTTTATAATAAGGTTAGGGTGAGGGGGGTATATGGAGGAGTTAGTTTATAATAAGGTTAGGGTGAGGGGGTATATGGAGGGGTTAGTTTATAATAAGGTTAGGGTGAGGGGGTATATGGAGGGGTTGGTTTATAATAAGGTTAGGGGTGAGGGGGTATATGGAGGGGTTAGTTTATAATAAGGTTAGGGTGAGGGGGTATATGGAGGAGTTAGTTTATAATAAGGTTAGGGTGAGGGGGTATATGGAGGAGTTAGTTTATATTAAGGTTATGGATGAGGGGGTATATGGAGGGGTTAGTTTATAATAAGGTTAGGGTGAGGGGGTATATGGAGGGGTTAGTTTATAATAAGGTTAGGGTTAGGGGGTATATGGAGGGGTTAGTTTATAATAAGGTTAGGGGTGAGGGGGTACAGGGAGGAGTTAGTTTATAATAAGGTTAGGGTGAGGGGGTATATGGAGGAGTTAGTTTATAATAAGGTTAGGGTGAGGGGGTATATGGAGGAGTTAGTTTATAATAAGGTTATGGGTGAGGGGGTATATGGAGGGGTTAGTTTATAATAAGGTTAGGGTGAGGGGGTATATGGAGGAGTTAGTTTATAATAAGGTTAGGGGTGAGGGGGTATATGGAGGGGTTAGTTTATAATAAGGTTAGGGTGAGGGGTATATGGAGGGGTTAGTTTATAATAAGGTTAGGGTGAGGGGGTATATGGAGGAGTTAGTTTATAATAAGGTTATGGGTGAGGGGGTATATGGAGGGGTTAGTTTATAATAAGGTTAGGGTGAGGGGCATATGGAGGGGTTAGTTTATAATAAGGTTAGGGTGAGGGGGTATATGGAGGGGTTAGTTTATAATAAGGTTAGGGTGAGGGGGTATAGGAGGGGTTAGTTTATAATAAGGTTAGGGGTGAGGGGGTATATGGAGGGGTTAGTTTATAATAAGGTTAGGGGTGAGGGGGTATATGGAGGAGTTAGTTTATAATAAGGTTAGGGGTGAGGGGGTATATGGAGGGGTTAGTTTATAATAAGGTTAGGGTGAGGGGGTATAAGGCGGGGTTAGTTTATAATAAGGTTAGGGTGAGGGGGTAAAAGGAGGAGTTAGTTTATAATAAGGTTAGGGTGAGGGGGTATATGGAGGGGTTAGTTTATAATAAGGTTAGGGTGAGGGGGTATATGGAGGGGTTAGTTTATAATAAGGTTAGGGTTAGGGGGTATATGGAGGGGTTAGTTTATAATAAGGTTAGGGGTGAGGGGGTACAGGGAGGAGTTAGTTTATAATAAGGATAGGGTGAGGGGGTATATGGAGGAGTTAGTTTATAATAAGGTTAGGGGTGAGGGGGTATATGGAGGGGTTAGTTTATAATAAGGTTAGGGTGAGGGGGTATATGGAGGGGTTAGTTTATAATGAGGTTAGGGTGAGGGGGTATATGGAGGAGTTAGTTTATAATAAGGTTATGGGTGAGGGGGTATATGGAGGGGTTAGTTTATAATAAGGTTAGGGTGAGGGGGTATATAGAGGGGTTAGTTTATAATAAGGTTAGGGGTGAGGGGGTATATAGAGGGGTTAGTTTATAATAAGGTTAGGGTGAGGGGGTATATGGAGGGGTTAGTTTATAATAAGGTTAGGGTGAGGGGGTATAAGGAGGAGTTAGTTTATAATAAGGTTAGGGTGAGGGGGTATATGGAGGAGTTAGTTTATAATAAGGTTAGGGTGAGGGGGTATATGGAGGGGTTAGTTTATAATAAGGTTAGGGTGAGGGGGTATATGGAGGGGTTGGTTTATAATAAGGTTAGGGGTGAGGGGGTATATGGAGGGGTTAGTTTATAATAAGGTTAGGGTGAGGGGGTATATGGAGGGGTTCGTTTATGATATGGTTGTAGGTTAGGAGTTAGAGGGAATATACAGTGAGGATGGGTTAGGTTGGTTCAGTTTATATTGAGTTAGGTTAGGAGAAGATGGAAAGAGAATATAGCTTGGTGCTGAAAGGAAAGGTGAGGTATTTGAATAGTATAAGGCATGAGTGCTGAGGGATACAGTGAGGAGGGACACAGTGAGGAGGGACACAATGAAGGGGGATACAGTAAAGAGGGATATAGTGCAGGGGGATACAGTAGAGGGATACAGTGAATGGGGATACAGTAGAGAGGGATACAGTAGAGAGGGATAAAGTAGAGAGGGATACAGTGAAGGGGGATACAGTGAAGAGGGATACAGTAAAGAGGGATATAGTGCAGGGGGATACAGTAGAGAGGGATACAGTGCAGGGGGATACAGTAGAGAGGGATACAGTAGAGAGGGATATAGTGCAGGGGGATACAGTGGATAGGGATATAGTGCAGGGGGATACAGTGAAGAGGGATACAGTAAAGAGGGATATAGTGCAGGGGGATACAGTAGAGAGTGATATAGTGCAGGGGGATACAGTAGAGAGGGATATAGTGCAGGGGGATACAGTGGAGAGGGATATAGTGCAGGGGGATACAGTGGAGAGGGATATAGTGCAGGGGGATACAGTGGAGAGGGATATAGTGCAGGGGGATACAGTGGAGAGGGATATAGAGGGATATAGTGCAGGGGGATACAGTAGAGAGGGATATAGTGCAGGGGGATACAGTGGAGAGGGATATAGTGCAGGGGGATACAGTAGAGAGGGATACAGTAGAGAGGGATATAGTGCAGGGGGATACAGTGGAGAGGGATATAGTGCAGGGGGATACAGTGGAGAGGGATATAGTGCAGGGGGATACAGTGGAGAGGGATATAGTGCAGGGGGATACAGTAGAGCGGGATATACCGCAGGGGGATACAGTGGAGAGGGATATAGTGCAGGGGGATACAGTAGAGAGGGATACAGTAGAGAGGGATATAGTGCAGGGGGATACAGTGGAGAGGGATATAGTGCAGGGGGATACAGTGGAGAGGGATATAGTGCAGGGGGATACAGTAGAGAGGGATACAGTAGAGAGGGATATAGTGCAGGGGGATACAGTGGAGAGGGATATAGTGCAGGGGGATACAGTGGAGAGGGATATAGTGCAGGGGGATACAGTGGAGAGGGATACAGTAGAGAGGGATACAGTAGAGAGGGATACAGTAGAGAGGGATACAGTGGAGAGGGATACAGTGGAGAGGGATACAGTAGAGAGGGATACAGTAGAGAGGGATACAGTAGAGAGGGATAAAGTAAAGAGGCATACAGTAGAGAGGGATACAGAGAGGAGGAATAAAGTAAAGAGGTATACAGTGAAGAGAGATACAGTGGAGAGAGATACAGTGTTGAGGGATACAGTGGAGAGAGATACAGTGTTGAGGGATGCAGTGGAGAGAGATACAGTGTTGAAGGATACAGTAAAGAGGTATATAATCTAGCGGGAGACAGTGAAAGGAATATAGTAGAAGGATACAGCGAAGAGGGATACAGTAGAGAGAGATACAATGCAGAGGGATACATTGAAGAGGGATACCATAAATATTTCCTAAAAAACTCAAGTAAAAAAAAACAAAATCTAATCAATCAAAAAGTAGCACAATAAATGTACATAACAATAACGAGTCAATGTGCGGGGGTAAAGGTTAGTCGAGGTCATTTGTAAAGTGACTATGCATAGATAATAAACAGCAAGTAGCAGCAGTGTAAAAATAAGGGGGTGTCAAAGGAGGAGTGGGGAGGGGGTCAAATAGTCCATGTGGCCATTTTATTAGTTATTCAGCAGTCTTATGACTTGCGTGACTGGAGTCTTTGACAATTTTTTGGGCCTTCCTCTGACACTGGCTAGTATATAGGACCTGAATATCAGGAAGCTTGGTCCCAGTGATGTACTGGGCTGTACGTATTACCCTCTGTAGCACCTTACGGTCAGATGCCTCTCAGTTGCCATACCAGGAGACCTATGCTAAATCTTTTCAGTCTCCTGAGAGGGAAAAGGTGTTTTCGTTCCCTCTTTACAACTGTCTTGGTGTGTTTGGACCATGATAGTTTGTTGGTGATGTGGACACTTCAGCCCTTTCAACGTTAACGGGGGCCTGTTCAGCCCACCTTTTCCTATAGTCCACGATCAACTCCTTTGTGTTGCTCACATTGAGGGAGAGGTTGTTGTGGTCTCTGTCCTCCTCCCTATAGGCTGTATCATCGTTGTCGGGGATCAGGACTACCACTGTGGTGTCGTCAGCAAACTTAATGATGGTGTTGGAGTCGTGTTTGGCCACGCATTCGTGGGTGAACAGGGAGTACAGGTGGGGACTAAGCATGCACCCCTGAGGGGTCCCAATGTTGAGGATCAGCCTGGCAGATGTGTTGTTGCGTACCCTTACCACCTGGGAGGCATGTCAGGAAGTCCAGGATCCAGTTGCAGAAGGAGGTGTTTAGTCCCAGGGTTCTTAGCTTAGTAATGGGTTTAGTGGGCACTATGGTGTTGAACACTGAGCTGTAGTCAATCATTATTATTTATTTTTTTCACCTTCATTTAACCAAGTAGGCCAGTTGAGAACAAGTTCTCATTTACAACAGCGACCTGGCCAAGATAAAGCAAAGCAGTGCGACACAAACAACAACACAGTTACACATGGAATAAAGAAACATACAGTCAATAGAACGACAGAAAAAGTCTATATACAGTGTGTGCAAATGGCGTAAGGAGGTAAGGCAATAAATAGGCCATAGTAGCAAAGTTATTACAATTTAACAAATTAACACTGCAGTGATAGATGTGCAGATGATGATAAGCAAGTAGAAATACTGGTGTGCAAAAGAGCAAAAAAAGTCAATTAAAACAATACGGGGATGAGGTAGGTAGCTGGATGGGCTATTTACAGATGGGCTGTGTACAGCTGCAGCGATTGGTAAGCTGCTCAGATAGCTGGTGCTTAAAGTTAGTGAGAGAGATATAAGTATCCAACTTCAGGGATTTTTGCAATTCGTTCCAGTCATTGACAGCAGAGAACTGGAAGGAAAGGCGACAAAAAAGAGGAGTTGACTTTGGGGATGACCAGTGAGAAATGCCTGCTGCTAAGGGTGGGTGTTATGGTGACCAGTGAGCTGAGATAAGGCTGAGCATTACCTTATAGAGGACCTGGAGCCAGAGGGTCTGGCGCCGAATATGTAGCGAGGGCCAGCTGACGAGAGCATACAGGTCGCAGTGGTGGGTGGTATATGGGGCTTTGGTGACAAAACGGGTGGACTGTGATAGACTGTGTCCAGTTTGCTGAGTAGAGTGTTGGAGGCTATTTTGTAAATGACATCGCCGAAGTCGAGGATCGGTAGGATAGTCAGTTTTACGAGGGTATGTTTGGCAGCGTAAGTGAAGGAGGCTTTGTTGCGAAATTGGGATCCGATTCTAGGTGTAATTTTGGATTGGAGATGTTTAATATGAGTCTGGTGTCAGGATTTGTCCAGGGTTGTTCTGGTTTTTGGTCACTAGATGCCCCCATTGTGCCTTTTGACCTTTTGTTTTCCCTTGATCCCCATTATTATTTGCACCTGTGCCTCGTTTCCCCTGATTGTATTTAAACCCTTTGTTTTCCTCAGTTCTTTGCTCTGTGTTTGTATGTTTAGCACCCAGCCCTAGTACTCTGTGAACTCTTGTTGATCCCGGTGGACTCTCTTGTGGAATTCTGTTTTTTGTTCTTGTTTGTTTTTGAGTATCTTTTGAGGCTTTTTGTGCTATATCTTCCACCTTGTGGATTTACCTTTTTTGTCTTGGAGGACTACCTTTGTTCTTGTGGAATTCCTTTTGAGGTTGTGGAGTTACATGTTTTCCTGAAGAACTTCACTTTTTACTGCATTAAATACACTGTCTCAAGTACTGCTGTGTCTGCCTCATCTTCTGGGTTCTGCCGACTATTCGTGGCTCAGTTGGTTAAGTGACTGTTTCTCACTCCGGAGACCCGGGTTCGTAACCGGGTCCTGACAGAAACACAGAGCCAAAAATGAACCCAGAGGCAGCCAGTTCCCAGGACCTTGTTGCCATGCTGTCCCACCACCAGGAGACTGTCCAACGCCACGAAGCCGCCCTGGTTCAGCAAGAGGCCTTAATGGCTAGACATTCTCATCTTCTGTCGGAGATGCTGACTTCCATAAAGCAGATATCCGATCGACTTACCCCGGCAACAGTTCCCGTCCCAGTACCTCAGATTCACGTACCCATGGCAGCTAACCCTCTGGCTGAACCTCGTCTTCCACCTCCCCAACGGTTCTCAGGTGATCCAAGTGCTTGTAAAGGGTTTCTCACCCAATGTTCTCTCTCCTTCGAGCTGCAACCCTCGTCGTTCCCCACCGACCGGTCTAAGATCGCATATATCATCACCCTGCTGTCGGAAAAAGCCCTGGCCTGGGCTACTGCTGTGTGGGATGCCCATAGTTCCTGCTGTGCCAGCTACTCTGCCTTTGCTGAGGAATTCAAACAAGTGTTTCAAGGCCCAAGCAGTGGTCCTGACTCAGCCAAACAGCTCCTGACTCTCCACCAATGTCGGCGCAGCGTGACGGACTATGCCATCCAGTTCCGCACGGTGGCAGCAGCGAGTGGCTGGAACAACGAGGCGCTCACGGTGTGCTTTCTGAAAGGTCTTTCCGACACTATCCAAGATGAACTGGCCACTCGGGAACCACCGGACAATCTCGAGTCCCTGATCAAGTTGGCCTCACGCATTGACCAGCGTCTGAGAGAGAGAGAACTCAACCGTAGACCTCTAGCCCCTATCAGTCCCAGCTCCGAGTCCCCACCTTTATCCTCGCTGGCTCCACCGGAACCCATGCAGATTGGATGCATCTCCCAGGCTGAGAGAGACCGCCGGATGAGGGAGCGACGCTGTCTATATTGCGGCAAACCGGGCCATTTCCGTTCCACGTGTCCCGGGCTCCAGGGAAACGCTCTGTCCCGTACAAACCGGGGGGAACTGTAATGGGAAACAACCTCCTCCCATCCGTCCAACTCCCGTCTGCTCATTCCAGTCACCCTTTCCTGGGACAACCACAAGCTTCACCTTCAAGCCTTGGTAGACTCTGGAGCCGCAGGTAACTTCATGGATGGTGTCTGGGCGAAGGAGAATGGCGTTCCCTCTGAACCTCTAAGTGACCCCATGAGGGTTACTACATTGGATGGAAGCCCTTTGGGATCTGGACTTGTCACTCATGTCACTACCTCCTTGCGACTTTCAGTTTCACAACACCAGGAATTGATGAACTTTCATTTGATCTCCTGTTCCGAGTTCCCTCTCGTCCTTGGATACCCCTGGCTTCACAGCCATAACCCTCACATCGACTGCTCTGTGGGCACTATCAAGCAGTGGGGTCCTACGTGCCAAGCTACTTGTATTTTCCCAAATTCCCCGAGTTCTACTCCCGAGTCTTTAGAATCCATCGACCTGACCCGAGTTCCTGAGTGTTACCATGACCTCAAACTGGTATTTAGCAAACAGAGGGCCACCATGCTACCACCCCATAGACCTTATGATTGCCCCATCGAACTGTTTCCGGGCACTTGCCCCCCCAGGGGTCGAATCTTTTCCCTATCTCCACCCGAACGAGCTGCTATGGATACCTACATCAAGGACGCTCTGGAAGCAGGCCTCATGCGTCCATCCACCTCCCCGGCGGGAGCAGGGTTTTTCTTTGTGGCCAAGAAAGACGGTGGATTACGTCCTTGCATCGACTACCGGGGACTCAATGCCATAACCGTCCGTAACCGTTACCCGCTACCCCTTATGGCCACAGCCTTCGAGCTGCTCCAGGAAGCAGTTGTTTTCACTAAGCTTGACCTGCGGAACGCATACCATCTTGTGCGGATCAGACCTGGTGACGAGTGGAAGACCGCTTTCAACACGCCTACTGGTCACTATGAATACTTGGTGATGCCCTTCGGCCTGACCAACGCCCCAGCGGTGTTCCAAGCGCTCATAAACGATGTGCTTAGGGATATGCTTAACATATTTGTGTTCGTTTACTTGGATGACATCCTCATCTTTTCGAGCTCTCTTCAAGAACACACTAAGCATGTCAGACAAGTACTCAAACGCCTCCTAGACAGCCATCTGTACGTTAAGCCGGAAAAATGTGAATTCCATTCATCCCGAGTACAATTCCTGGGATTTGTAGTGGAACCCGGTCGAGTCCAAATGGACCCCAGGAAGGTAGGGGCGGTAGCGGATTGGCCCACCCCAAATCTGTTAAGGAAGTTCAGCGTTTCCTGGGCTTCACTAACTTTTACCGCAAGTTCATCAAGAACTTCAGCTTGGTGGCAGCCCCTCTCTCAGCTTTAACCAAGGGTGGCAATGCAAGGTTTTTGTGGGGAAGAGAAGCTGAGACGGCCTTCCAAGGACTCAAGCAGCGCGTCCTCTCTGCTCCCATCCTGATACTACCGACTACGGATGAACCGTTTGTGGTGGAGGTAGACGCCTCAGAGGTTGGTGTTGGAGCTGTCCTATCTCAGAGGGGTGAAGACAAGAAGCTTCATCCGTGCGCTTTCTTCTCACACCGGCTTACCCCGGCTGAGAGGAACTAACATGTGGGGGATCGTGAACTCCTAGCGGTTAAGATGGTATTGAAGGAATGGAGACACTGGCTCGAGGGGGCTTCTCACCCGTTTCAAGTGCTTACGGACCACAAAAATCTGGAGTATATCCAGCAGGCGAAGCGGTTGAACTCTAGACAAGCTAGATGGTCTCTTTTTTTCAATCGATTCCAGTTTATCCTCACCTATCGGCCCGGGTCGTAGAATCTCAAACCGGATGCCCTGTCCCGAGTCTGCGCTCCTGCCATTCGAGATGACACGGACATGCCTGTCCTTCCTGCTGCTAAGATCGTGGCTCCGATCTCGTGGCAAGTTGAGGATACCGTGAGACGAGCTCAAGCTATTGAACCGGACCCGAAAGGAGGTCCTGCCAATCGGTTGTTTGTCCCCAAGGCAGTGAGGACTCAGGTCCTTCTGTGGGGGCACTCCTCTCACCTCACCTGTCACCCGGGCGTAGGTCGCACCTTGGAGTTCATCCAGCGTAAGTTCTGGTGGCCTACCATAAGAGAAGACGTTGCCACTTTCGTCAATGCCTGCCCCGTGTGCTGCCAGGGCAAATCTTCTCACCTCCGCCCGCAAGGACTCCTTCACCCTTTACCTGTTCCCCACAGACCCTGGTCCCATATCTCGTTGGACTTTATTACTGGCCTTCCTCCATCCCATGGCAATACTACTATCCTAGTCATTATCGACAGGTTTTCAAAGGCGGCCAGGTTCGTCCCTCTGACTAAGTTACCTTCTGCCAAGGAAATGGCTGCAGAAGTGTTTTAGGGAGAGTTTGACAGTGATGGGGGGTGGTCATTTGACCGCGGACCTATAGCGGATGCAGGCAATGAGGTAGTGATCGCTGAGATCCTGATTGAAAACAGCAGAGGTGTATTTGGAGGGCAAGTTGGTCAGGATAACATGTATGAGGGTGCCCATGTTTACGGATTTAGGGTTGTACCGGGTGGGTTCCTTGATATTTTGTGTGAGATTGAGGGCATCTAGTTTACGACTGCCAGGGTGTTAAGCATATCCCAGTTTAGGCCACCTAACAGAACAAACTCTGAAGATAGATGGGGGGCAATCAATTCACATATGGTGTCCAGGGCACAGCTGGGAGCTGAGGGGGGTCTATAGCAGGCGCCAACAGTGAGAAACTTATTTCTGAAGAGATTCATTTTTAAAATTAGAAGCTCGGACTGTTTGGGCATAGACCTGGAAAGTATGACAGAACTTTGCAGGCTACCTCTGCAGTAGATTGCAACTCCTCCCCCTTTGGCAGTTCTATCTTGACAGAAAATGTTGTAGTTGGGGATGGAAATCTCAGAATTTTTGGTGGCCTTCCTAAGCCAGGATTCAGACACGGCAAAGACATTCGGGTTGGTGGAGTGTGCTAAAGCAGTGAGTAAAACAAATTTCTGATGTTAACATGCATGAAACCAAGGCGTGTACAGTTACAGAAGTCTATGAACAGCATTCTCACAAGGGTCCTGGTGTGTGCAACACATGTCATGTTGTGTTATGTCCCCCCAACACATCCCCCGTCACAGATCATCTTCATTAGTCATTGACTATGCAAGTCGCTCGTTATCTGGTTTTGATGTGGGAAACAACAGCCTCATGGGACTTCTGCTAGTCCTTGGGGTCCAGGAGGAAGTACATACACAGTCATGTGATCGCCGGTCCCACCCTAAAATATGTCCCCATACCCCCCCCTCCGTGCCCTGGAATTGCTGCTGAGGGGGAGAGGAGGGAGATTGGGGAGGACATGTCCGGTGAGATTTGTTTGATGTGAGCCACCAGTCTGTATCTCACCAAAGGGGTTTTCCCACTCCCCTAGTGCTTGTGTAACTAACAGTGTGCCAACTCACTCGCTGCCTGGACAGTAGCAGATTTTGCCTGCCTGTTTGTTAAGACTTCCTGATAAAGTAGGCCACAGTGAAGGACGCGAAGAAAGCTCAGCAGGTTGTGTCAAGATGACTTTGAGCTCCTCAGATGTAGGAGTATGTAGTCTTTGGTTTGACCTCAATACTCCTCTACCTACCCCTGCACAAGACCTGGTTGAAATATATTTGCACAAGACTTGAGCTGTTCTTGTTTTCGTTGGCCCTGTAGAATAGAATCAATGGAGAAGTCCTACAAGTGTCCTACTTAATCAAAGCTATTCACTTCTAAGTATGTGTTCCATGTACAGATGTAGGATCTTAATTTGATCACTCTTATGTTGCAGAGAATTTTCCTGTGCTGCAGGAAATGCGAATGAGCTTATTGATTTACATACATTCACTGAAAACCCGCACTAACACACGGTTATATTAACAGTATTGTATGTAGCCTACTTTTGTCCAGCTAATAACCTAACCACCGATCAAGCAACTTTATGGACTAAACATTAAAATCCTGTTTCTGCAGGATTATTTTTACTACAACAGTACTGGTCTAATTAAGATCCTACATATGTATGTCCTAGAGTATACCCCCACCAGACCTCCACCCACCCCAACAGACCTCCACCCCACCAGACCTCCACCCCCACCAGACCTCCACCCCACCAGACCTCCACCCCCACCAGACCTCCACCCAACCAGACCTCCACCCCACCAGACCTCCACCCCCACCAGACCTCCACTCCCACCCCATCAGACCTCCACCCCACCAGACCTTCATCCCCACCAGACCGTCACCCCAACAGACCTCCACGCCCACCAGACCTCCACCCCCACCAGACTTCCACCCCACCAGACCTTCACTCCCACCAGACCTTCACCCCAACAGACCTGCACCCCCACCAGATCACCCCACCAGACCTCCACCCCCACCAGACTTCCACCCCACCAGACCTCCACCCCCACCAGACTTCCACCCCACCAGACCTCCACCCCCACCAGACTTCCACCCCAACAGACCTCCACCCCCACCAGACCACCCCACCAGACCTCCACCCCACCAGACCTCCACCCCACCAGACCTTCACCACAACAGACCTCCACCTCCACCAGACCACCCACCAGACCTCCATCCCCACCAGACCTCCACCCCACCAGACTACCCCACCAGACCTCCACCAGACCTCCACCCCACCAGACCACCCCACCAGACCTCCACACCCACCAGACCTCCACCCCCACCAGACCACCCCACCAGACCTCCACCCCACCAGACCTTCACCTCCACCCCACCAGACCACCCCACCAGACCTCCACCCCCACCAGACCTTCACCCCAACAGACCTCCACCCCCACCAGACCACCCCACCAGACCTCCACCCCCACCAGACCTCCACCCCACCAGACCTCCACCCCCACCAGACCTCCACCCCCACCAGACCTCCACCCCACCAGACCTTCACCTCCACCAGACCTTCACCTCCACCAGACCTCCACCCCACCAGACCACCCCACCAGACCTCCACCCCCACCAGACCTCCACCCCACCAGACCACCCCACCAGACCTTCACCCCAACAGACCTCCACCCCCACCAGACCACCCCACCAGACCTCCACCCCCACCAGACCTCCACCCCACCAGACCACCCCACCAGAGCTTCACCCCAACAGTTTATATAAATTATATTATATATATTATATATATTACTAGTTTATATAAAGTGTGTTTTAACGGTGCGTTAACTTTTGAATTAAATGAACGACTGATCACATACATTTGGCAGTAGATCACAGACCTGGGTTCAAACACTACTTGAAATCTTTCAATTACTTTGAGCGTTTTCTCTAGCCAGCCTACAGTTCCTTCCTAGGTGGGGTTTAGAGTTTTGAGGATATTCTATTGGTCCATTACGCCAGTCAAGCACAGGTAAAGTATTCAAAATGAGTATTTAAACCCAGGTCTGGTATATACTGTAGAGATATATGCTACTGTATGTGAAGCTCACTTTCAGTAGTGAATCCAAATCCCTAGCCTCTTGTAGTATCAAGAGACTTTCAACGGTCTGAAACAATCTGGACCATATCCCTCTCACACTGTAATGACCTCCCATTCATTATAAAAACTGAGACATGCTATGATAGAAAATGCCAAGTACATTCGAGACATTGTTGTGTGTGTGTGTGTGTGTGTGTGTGTGTGTGTGTGTGTGTGTGTGTGTGTGTGTGTGTGTGTGTGTGTGTGTGTGCATGCGTGCGTGCATGCATGCGTGCGTGCATGTGTGTACTGACCATGTCCATTTATAAACACTGAGTGTACTAAACATTAAGAACACCTTACTAATATTGAGTCCGTTTTGCGCACAGAACAGCCTCAAATCGTCCACAGGGATGCTGGGCCATGTTGACTCCAATGCTTCCCACACTTGTGTCAAGTTGGCTGGATGTCATTTGGGTGGTGTACCATTCTTGATACACACAGGAAACTGTTGAGCAAAACCCAGCAGCGTTGCAGTTCTTGACACACTCAAACCGGTGTCTTGCCCATTCACCCTCTGAATGGCACACATACACAATATATGTCTCAATTGTCTTAAGGCTTAAAAATCTTTAACCTGTCCCTTCATCTACGCTGCTTGAAGTGGATTCAACAAGTGACATCAATAAGAGATCTTAGCTTTCACCTGGATTCACCGGGTCAGTCTATGTCATGGAAAGAGCAGGTGTTCCTAATGTTTTGTACACTCAGTGTATGGAATGTTTCTCTGAAGGCGGTGAGGTGATCATCCAGGTATCTTGTCAAGACCACTCAGTGTTTCTACTATACATACCGTGGACCATAGAGTCTAGATAGAACACGTTGAGGAGTACTATATATAATATGTCTAGGCCAATGGAACTCAGCAGTGTAATTAAGACTGTGGTATCCAGCATCCTGTGTTCCAATCCTGGGATTCGACAATGCAAGTGGGAGATGAACTACCAACCAGAAGGAAGCTGGTTTCAGATCCCATGTACCCTCTCCTGCCGTTGTGCCCTTGAGCAAGGCACTTGCTGCTAAATGTGTAGCTGCAGGGGTGCTGTTCTGTGGTCGGCTGAAGCTGTGCTCCTACCCAAAATGGGTGTGTTGTGTGTTTGTGTGTTGTCTTGGGAAGTGGGAGGGGGGGTGTAGGAGGGAGCAGATGAAGAATTTCTGTCTCTGCAGATGGACTAATAAATGACTATTCAATATGCTACTCTACTGTCAGACTAGGATGACGCATGTCAGCTGAAGGTTTACCATCGCCGAACAGCATGAGGATGGCCAGGTCCACTGCTCTCTTCCAGCCAGAGTCCTTCTGGATGGCGATGCCGTAACCGGTGGTGGCGAACACCTTCCCGCTGCCGATGGTCACCAGTTTACAGCCCTCGTCCCTCCCGGCCATGTAGTTCAACACAGCAGCATCGTAGATGAAGGCATCCAATTTACTGAGCAGGAGTAGGGAAGGAGATAGTGGAGGATAGTTAGTGGTCAGTACTGGTCAGGCAAAGTGTTAGTAATAGTAGATATTGGTTATTTTCAGGGTTAGGAGTTTTTTCCTGATCGTATGACTGAACCAGTAAAACTCCCAGAGTTTTGATCTGGAAAAAACTGCAGGGCCTAGTAATGAGAGATATACTGAACAAAAATAGAAAGGCAACATAAAACAAGTTACAGTTCATATGAGGAAATCAGTCAATTAAAATAAATAAATTAGTCCCTAATCTATGGATTTCACATGACTGGGAAAACAGATATACATCACAGATATCTTTAAAAACAACGGGCCTCACAATGGGCCTCAGGATCTGGTCACGGTATTTCTGTGCATTCAAATTGCCATTGATAAAATGCAACTGTGTTCATTGTCCATACCATATTCCCACCGCCACCATGGGGCACTCTGTTCACAACGTGGACATCAGTAAACTGCTTGCCCACATAGCGTCAAACACAGGGTCTGCAGTTCTGAGGCCAGTTGGATGTACTGCCAAATTCTCTAAAACGTCATTGGAAGCGGCTTATGGTAGAGAAATTAACATTAAAATGATCTGGCAACAGCTCTGGTGGACATTCCTGCAGTCAGCATGCCAATTGCGCGCTCCCTCAAAACTTGGGACATCGGTGCAATTGTGTTGTGTGACAAAACTGCACATTTTAGAGTGGCTTTTTATTGTGCCCAGCACAAGGTGCATCTGTGTAATGATCATGCTGTTTAATCAGCTTCTTGATATGCCACATCTGTCAGGGGGATGGATTATCTTGGCAAATGAGAAATGCTCACTAACAGGGATGTAAACAAATTTGTGCGCAAAATTTGAGAGAAATAAGCTTTTTGTGCGTACGGAACATCTCTGGGATCTTTTATTTCAGCTCATGAAACATGGGACCAGCACTTTACATGTTACGTTTATACTAAGTAAGTGACCTATGACAGGTTTAGGTGACAAACCCACAACTCATCAACTCCCCAATGGCTACAGCATGTTAGTGGTACACACCCCTGCAGACAAACCATTTTACAATACCAATGGCTAGCTAGCAGTTCAACCAGCTCCCTCCCAACCAAGCCAAAAGAAGAGAAACCCACAGATGGCTATATGAAGCTCTAGTGTTCTAATCCGCACTCGCACATTCTTAATTCTTGGAAAGGAAGAAGGGAGGAGACCATCACATCAGATCAGCTCTCAGCCTCCACCCACCACCACCAGGCTGTTGCTTGCTGCTATTATGAGCTAAGTAGCTGTGGCAGGCAGCAGCAAGCAACAGCAGCAGCTTTGCTAGCTTCCCACCCACCCTCACTCCCTCCCTCCATCCCCTCCATCCATCCATCCCTCTCTCCTCTCCCTCACCTGTTCTCCCTCCATCCCTCCCTCTCCCTGGCCCTCCCTCCTTTCTCCCTCCCATCCATCCATCCATCCATCCATCCCTCTCTCCTCTCCCTCACCTGTTCTCCCTCCATCCCTCCCTCTCCCTGGCCCTCCCCTCCCCTCCCCTCCATCCCTATCTCTCTCCTCTCCCTAACCATCCACCTATCCTCCCCTCCCCTCCCTCCCTCCCTCCCCTCTCCTCCCATCCATCCCTCTCTCTCTCCTCTCCCTAACCCTCCACCCATCCTCCCCTCCCCTCCCTCCCCTCTCCTCCCATCCATCCCTCTCTCTCTCCTCTCCCTAACCCTCCACCCATCCTCCCCTCTTCTCCCTCCCTCTTTTCCCTCCCTCTCCTTCTCTCACCCTCCCTTGAGGCTTGCCAGGGCCTCGTTCACATTCTTCTGATGGAAGCTGGTCATATACTGGTGCATCTCCGGGTAATTGTTGCGGATGTTCCGTTCCGTGCTTCCGTTGGGCACCGTTCCGAAACGGAATGGCGGGGAGAAGGCGTTGGGTTTTTGGAACTGTGGGGTGGGGGGGTTCCGGAAGAGAAGAGAAAAAGAGAGAAAATTGCATGGGTTGGTGTGGTGAGGTGGACAAGGCATCGGGTTCCATCAAATGCTCCTAATGCATTGTGCTTCTGGACTGACCGGAAATGAATCTGCTTGGAAAACATATGCAACGCTGGGCACATACAAGCAGGTGAAGGCACGCACGCACACACACACACACACACACACACACACACACACACACACACACACACACACACACACACACACACACACACACACACACACACACACACACACACACGCACGCGCACGTGCACGCGCACACGCACACGCACACACACCTTATTGTCACTGAGGCCTGACACCTGATCCACATACTCCTCCTGGATCATGAAGGCAGCCAGGTTGGCAGTGTAGGAGGCCAGGAAGATGACAGCGAAGAAGGCCCACACCGACACCATGATCTTACTGGTGGTGCCTTTAGGGTTCTGGACGGGAACAGAGTTGTTGAAAACCAGGCCCCACAGCAGCCAGATGGCCTTGCCGATGGTGAAGGAGGGGCCACCAGGCTCTGGGGAAAGAAAAGAGGGATGGGGAGAGGAAGTCACGAGAGAGGGAGGGAAAGAGGGAGAAGGGAGTTGATTGGTTTGGTGGCCCAATTAAAAAAGCCCTTCATTTAATAGTCCTGATGTTGGCTTTTTGTTATGGGGCCATTGATCTGAGGTAGGTTATGTTGTAGGTGAAAGCAATATGGTGGACACTTGTCCTTCTGCCTGCCAATGATCATGAACAAAAGGAGAGGAGAGAAATCCTGTTGGGAAGTATTGGGACGTAAAGCCAGTTGGCTCCTGCTATACCAGGCTCCACTGTAGCAGAATCAGAACTGACGCCCTGGCTGGCTGTCTGCACCCACATCCATGGGATGCTTGGAGAGAGTGTGAAGGATGGAGAGAGAGAGAGAGAGAGAGAGAGAGAGAGAGAGAGAGAGAGAGAGAGAGAGAGAGAGAGAGAGAGAGGGAGAGAGAGAGAGAGAGAGAGAGAGAGAGAGAGAGAGAGAGAGAGAGAGAGAGAGTGAAGGAGGGAGAGAGAGAGTGTGAAGGAGGGAGCGAGAGAAGGGTAGAGATAGAGAGGGAGAAAGAGAGAGTGCAAGAGAGAGCGAGAGAAGGAGGGTGAAGGTGGGGGTGGATGGGTGTCCAAAAGGCTACAATTATGCTACAGCTGCAGCAACAAGCAATACAATACAACACGGTGTGTGCGTGTGT
>NC_068430.1:72624462-72716962 GCF_023373465.1 Oncorhynchus keta
GGAAATCAATGACCAGGTGGGTCAAAGGGCAAAAATAATTGGGGCCAATCAAAGAGAGGTAGAAGAGAGGGGGGACAAGTACAGGATGATCATGAGAGAGGAGGGACAGGTACAGGATGATCAGAAGAGAAGGGGACAAGTACAGGATGATCATGAGAGAGGAGGGACAGGTACAGGATGATCAAAAGAGAAGGGGGACAGGTACAGGATGATCAGAAGAGAAGGGGGACAGGTACAGGATGATCAGAAGAGAAGGGGGATAGGTGCAGGATGATCAGAAGAGAGGGGGACAAGTACAGGATGATCATTAGAGAGGGGGACAAGTACAGGATGATCATTAGAGAGGGGGGACAGGTACAGGATGGTCAGAAGAGAGGGGGACAGGTACAGGATGATCAGAAGACGGGGGACAGGTACAGGATGATCAGAAGACGGGGGACAGGTACAGGATGGTCAGAAGAGAGCGGGACAGGTACATGATGATCAGAAGAGAGGGGGACAGGTACAGGATGATCAGAAGACGGGGGGACAGGTACAGGATGATCAGAAGAGAGGGGGGACAGGTACAGGATGATCAGAAGAGAGGGGGACAGGTACAGGATGATCAGAAGACGGGGGGACAGGTACATGATGATCAGAAGAGAGGGGGACAGGTACAGGATGATCAGAAGAGAAGGGGGACAGGTAAAGGATGATCCGAAGAGAAGGGGGACAGGTAAAGGATGATCAGAAGAGAGGGGGGGCAGGTACAGGATGATCAGAAGAGAAGGGGGATAGGTAAAGGATGATCAGAAGAGAGGGGGACAGGTAAAGGATGATCCGAAGAGAAGGGGGACAGGTAAAGGATGATCCGAAGAGAAGGGGGACAGGTAAAGGATGATCCGAAGAGAAGGGGGACAGGTAAAGGATGATCCGAAGAGAAGGGGGCAGGTACAGGATGATCAGAAGAGAAGGGGGACAGGTAAAGGATGATCCGAAGAGAAGGGGGACAGGTACAGGATGATCAGAAGAGAGGGGGACAGGTACAGGATGATCAGAAGAGAGGGGGGGCAGGTACAGGATGATCAGAAGAGAAGGGGGACAGGTAAAGGATGATCAGAAGACAAGGGGGACAGGTAAAGGATGATCCGAAGAGAAGGGGGACAGGTAAAGGATGATCCGAAGAGAAGGGGGACAGGTAAAGGATGATCAGAAGAGAAGGGGGACAGGTAAAGGATGATCAGAAGAGAAGGGGGACAGGTACAGGATGATCCGAAGAGAAGGGGGACAGGTAAAGGATGATCCGAAGAGAAGGGGGACAGGTAAAGGATGATCAGAAGAGAAGGGGGACAGGTAAAGGATGATCAGAAGAGAAGGGGGACAGGTAAAGGATAATCAGAAGAGAGGGGGGCAGGTACAGGATGATCCGAAGAGAAGGGGGACAGGTAAAGGATAATCAGAAGAGAAGGGGACAGGTACATGATGATCAGAAGAGAGGGGGACAGGTACAGGATGATCAGAAGAGAAGGGGGACAGGTGAAGGATGATCAGAAGACGGGGGGGCAGGTAAAGGATAATCAGAAGAGAGGGGGACAGGTACATGATGATCAGAAGAGAGGGGGACAGGTACAGGATGATCAGAAGAGAAGGGGGACAGGTGAAGGATGATCAGAAGAGAAGGGGGACAGGTACAGGATGATCAGAAGACGGGGGGACAGGTACAGGATGATCAGAAGAGAAGGGGGACAGGTGAAGGATGATCAGAAGAGAAGGGGGACAGGTACAGGATGATCAGAAGACGGGGGGGACAGGTACAGGATGATCAGAAGACGGGGGGACAGGTACATGATGATCAGAAGACGGGGGGACAGGTACAGGATGGTCAGAAGAGAAGGGGGACAGGCACAGGATGATCAGAAGACGGGGGACAGGTACAGGATGATCAGAAGACGGGGGACAGGTACAGGATGGTCAGAAGAGAAGGGGGACAGGTGAAGGATGATCAGAAGACGGGGGGACAGGTACATGATGATCAGAAGACGGGGGGACAGGTACATGATGATCAGAAGAGAAGGGGGACAGGCACATGATGATCAGAAGAGAAGGGGGACAGGCACATGATGATCAGAAGACGGGGGGACAGGTACATGATGATCAGAAGAGAAGGGGGACAGGTACATGATGATCAGAAGACGGGGGGACAGGTACATGATGATCAGAAGACGGGGGGACAGGTACATGATGATCAGAAGACGGGGGGACAGGTACATGATGATCAGAAGACGGGGGGACAGGTACAGGATGATCAGAAGACGGGGGGACAGGTACAGGATGGTCAGAAGAGAAGGGGGACAGGTGAAGGATGATCAGAAGAGAAGGGGGACAGGTACATGATGATCAGAAGACGGGGGGACAGGTACAGGATGGTCAGAAGAGAAGGGGGACAGGTGAAGGATGATCAGAAGAGAAGGGGGACAGGTACAGGATGATCAGAAGACGGGGGGACAGGTACAGGATGATCAGAAGAGAGGGGGAGAAACAATAAATAAACAGTGATGGTGAAGTTGACAGGAGAGGTGAGAAGAGGATGAAATGTCAATAATAAAATGAGGAAAGGGCAAGGAATGAGAGGCAGGAGCTCCAGGGAATTTAGATAGGCCAGCAGAGAGAGAGAAATGGAGTGAAAGAAAAGGAGAGAGAGAAAATGAGTGAGAGAAAAAGGAGGGCAATGAGGGGAATCCATTATGGGAGGGCAAGGTGAAGTGGAGAAACTGAAGAAGGGTAAGTGTAGTGAAGCGTGAACAAAATGTGGACGAGAAAAGTAAAATAGTCCAGATATAGGAAGAGGGAGGGAAGGGATGGGGGTTATCAGAAGACAAATAGATTGAGAGAGGATGAGAGGATGAAATGGAGAGATAGATTAAATGACCAAAACACCTGAGCGTGGTTGATGAAGACCAGAAGCATCAGGTTCAGGCTTTGCCTCTTTTCTGCTTTTCCCCTAAAACCAGAAGCTTCCATTTTATAGATGCCATGAAGGTCCTAGACATTTTCTGCCCTTAAAGTAGAATTTGAGCTCTATTTTTAATAGAGATATTGCTCTGTTTTTAATAGAGATATTGGTCTGTTTTAATAGAGATATTGGTCTGTTTTTAATAGAGATATTGGTCTGTTTTTAATAGAGATATTGGTCTGTTTTAATAGAGATATTGGTCTGTTTTAATAGAGATATTACTCTGTTTTAATAGAGATATTGCTCTGTTTTAATAGAGATATTGCTCTGTTTTAATAGAGATATTGCTCTGTTTTAATAGAGATATTGCTCTGTTTTAATAGAGATATTGCTCTGTTTTTAATAGAGATATTGTTCTGTTTTTAATAGAGATATTGTTCTGTTTTTAATAGAGATATTGCTCTGTTTTTAATAGTGATATTGGTCTATGGTTCTCATAGGATTTTGAGCTACAGGTATGACAACCTAAACATTGACGTCTATATTCAATACTGATCAGAGGAGAGGAGGAGAGGACGACTCATAATAATGCCTGGAATTGAGTGAATGGAAACCATGTGTTTGATGTGTTTGAAACCATTGCATTGATTCTGTTCCAGCCATGACTATGGTCCTGTTCTCCCCAATTAAGGTGCCACAGGCCACCTGTGATAATAGGTCTATAGTTTTCACAGTATTTTGAGTTGTTTCATGAAGGAGGTAATGGTATAAACGGCTGTAGTTGAATTTGGCATCAGCACTCAAGATATGATCAATAGGAGAGAGGGAATACAGTATAGGGTTGTGTATTTGGTTAAGGTGGATCCTAGTTGTCTTACAGTATTTTAAGCTGTTTCCTGCACGGCACGGTGTTCCTCATGCAGGTGCCACTGAGGGGGTCCACGTCCTCCACGATGACAAAGGGAGCCTCCTCCAGTGTCACGATGGACAGGTGGTCGTCCTCCCGGGCCTCCCCATCGGAGAACAGCTCAAACCTGGGCCACACGTGGTACTTCATGGACAGGGAGCTGTTCTCCCACTTACCCACCTGGGGATGGGAGGAGGGAAGAGAGAGGGGAGGGAAGAAAGAGAGGAGGGACAAATGATTGGGTGGTTTGCATAATCATAAATCATCAGGGACAAATAAAACACAAATAAAGAGAGAGAAAGAAAGAAAGGAAGAGAGAGAAAGAGAGAGAAGATGAAGAGAAAGAGAAAGAAGAAAGAGAAAGAAAGAGAGAGAGGATGAAAAGAAAGAGAAGGAAGAGAGAGAAAAAGAGAGAGGATGAAGAGAAAGAGAAAGGAAGAGAGAGAAATAGAGAGAGGGTGAAGAGAAAGAGAAAGAAGAAAGAGAAAGGAAGAGAGAGAAAGGAAGAGAGAAAGAGAGTAAGGAAGAGAGAGAAAGAGAGAGAGGATGAAGAGAAAGAGAAAGAAGAAAGAGAAAGGAAGAGAGAGAAAGGAAGAGAGAGAAAGAGAAAGGAAGAGAGAGAAAGAGAGAGAGGATGAAGAGAAAGAGAAAGAAGAAAGAGAAAGGAAGAGAGAGAAACGAAGAGAGAAAGAGAAGGAAGAGAGAGAAAGAGAGAGAGGATGAAGAGAAAGAGAAAGAAGAACGAGAAAGGAAGAGAGAGAAACAGAGAGAGGATGAAGAGAAAGAGAAAGAAGAAAGAGAAAGGAAGAGAGAGAAAGGAAGAGAGAGAAAGAGAGTAAGGAAGAGATAGTGAAATAAACAGAGCGAGAGAGAGAGAAAGAAAGACAAAGACAAAGACAAAGACAAAGAGAGAGAGAGGATGAAGAGAAAGAGAAAGAAGAAAGAGAAAGGAAGAGAGAGAAAGAGAGAGAGGATGAAGAGAAAGAGAAAGAAGAAAGAGAAAGAAAGAGAGAGAAAGAGAAAGAAGAAAGAGAAAGAAAGAGAGAGAAAGAGAGAGAGGATGAAGAGAAAGAGAAAGAAGAAATAGAAAGAAAGAGAGAGAAAGGAAGAGAGAGGATGAAGAGAAAGAGAAAGGAAGAGAGAGAAAGAGAGAGAGGATGAAGAGAAAGAGAAAGAAGAAAGAGAAAGAAAGAGAGAGAGGATGAAAAGAAAGAGAAAGAAGAAAGAGAAAGGAAGAGAGAGAAAGGAAGAGAGAGGATGAAGAGAAAGAGAAAGAAGTAAGAGAAAGGAAGAAGAGAAAGAGAGAGGATGAAGAGAGAGAGAAAGAAGAAACAGAACGGAAGAGAGAGAAAGAGAGAGGATGAAGAGAAAGAGAAAGAAGAAAGAGAAAGGAAGAGAGAGAAAGGAAGAGAGAGAAAGAGAGAGAGGATGAAGAGAAAGAGAAAGAAGAAAGAGAAAGGAAGAGAGAGAAAGAGAGAGAGGATGAAGAGAAAGAGAAAGAAGAAAGAGAAAGAAAGAGAGAGAAAGAAAGAGAGGATGAAGAGAAAGAGAAAGAAGAAAGAGAAAGAGAGAGAAAGAGAGAGAGGATGAAGAGAAAGAGAAAGAAGAAAGAGAAAGAAAGAGAGAGAAAGGAAGAGAGAGAAAGAGAGAGAAGATGAAGAGAAAGAGAAAGAAGAAAGAGAAAGAAAGAGAGAGAGGATGAAAAGAAAGAGAAAGAAGAAAGAGAAAGGAAGAGAGAGAAAGAGAGAGGATGAAGAGAAAGAGAAAGAAGAAAGAGAAAGGAAGAGAGAGAAAGGAAGAGAGAGAAAGAGAGAGAGGATGAAGAGAAAGAGAAAGAAGAAAGAGAAAGGAAGAGAGAGAAAGAGAGTAAGGAAGAGAAAGTGAAATAAACAGAGCGAGAGAGAGAGAAAGAAAGACAAAGACAAAGACAAAGAGAGAGAGAGGATGAAGAGAAAGAGAAAGAGAAAGAGAAAGGAAGAGAGAGAAAGAGAGAGAGGATGAAGAGAAAGAGAAAGAAGAAAGAGAAAGAAAGAGAGAGAAAGGAAGAGAGAGAAAGAGAGAGGATGAAGAGAAAGAGAAAGAAGAAAGAGAAAGGAAGAGAGAGAAAGAGAGAGAGGATGAAGAGAAAGAGAAAGAAGAAAGAGAAAGGAAGAGAGAGAAAGAGAGTAAGGAAGAGAAAGTGAAATAAACAGAGCGAGAGAGAGAGAAAGAAAGACAAAGACAAAGACAAAGAGAGAGAGAGGATGAAGAGAAAGAGAAAGAAGAAAGAGAAAGGAAGAGAGAGAAAGAGAGAGGGTGAAGAGAAAGAGAAAGAAGAAAGAGAAAGGAAGAGAGAGAAAGAGAGAGAGGATGAAGAGAAAGAAAAAGAAGAAAGAGAAAGGAAGAGAGTAGCTCAGTTGGTAGAGCATGGCGCCTGTAACGCCAGGGTAGTGGGTTCGATTCCCGGGACCACCCATACGTAGAATGTATGCACACATGACTGTAAGTCGCTTTGGATAAAAGCGTCTGCTAAATGGTATATTATTTATTTTATTATTAGAAAGAGAAAGGAAGAGAGAGAAAGAGAGAGGATGAAGAGAAAGAGAAAGAAGAAAGAGAAAGGAAGAGAGAGAAAGAGAGAGAGGATGAAGAGAAAGAGAAAGAAGAAAGAGAAAGGAAGAGAGAGAAAGAGAGAGAGGATGAAGAGAAAGAAGAAAGAGAAAGAAAGAGAGAGAAAGAGAGAGAGGATGAAGAGAAAGAGAAAGAAGAAAGAGAAAGGAAGAGAGAGAAAGAGAAAGAGGATGAAGAGAAAGAGAAAGAAGAAAGAGAAAGGAAGAGAGAGAAAGGAAGAGAGAGGATGAAGAGAAAGAGAAAGAAGAAAGAGAAAGGAAGAGAGAGAAAGAGAGAGGATGAAGAGAAAGAGAAAGAAAAAGAGAAAGAAAGAGAGAGAAAGGAAAAGAGAGAAAGAGAGTAAGGAAGAGAAAGTGAAATAAACAGAGCGAGAGAGAGAAAGAGAAAGAGAAAGACAAAGACAAAGAAAGAGAGAGAGAGGAAGAAAAAGGGTGTGAGAGAAATCAAAGAAAGAAACCAGAGAAAGGGAGAGAATGAGAGAGAGACATGGAAAGAGAAGGAGAGGAAGACGTGAGATACTCACCTTGTCCCAGCGTCTCTGTTTGTCTAGCAGGGTGATGACCAGTTTGGGATGCATCTGGTATCCATCCTCACTGAACGACAGGTTACGTCCCTCGAACGTCACGTTCATCAGATACCTGCGAGGAAACAATATTACTACAGTTATTACACCATTACAACACGGGTTAAAGAATGTCTTAAAGCTGCAGTCCGTAACTCAAACAAAAACAATGACTTGACTGATACCTATGGGCAAGAAACCTCACAATATTGTTACTGCTATAATAAGAGTAACTGGATGTTGTCACGCCTTGGTCATAGTGTTTTGTGTTTCGTTATATATTTGGTCAGGCCAGGGTGTGACATGGGTTTATTTTGTGGTATTTCGTATTGGGGTTTTGTAGTTATTGGGATTGCGGCTGAGTAGGGGTGTTGCATAGGCTTGGCTGCCTAAGGCGGTTCTCAATCAGAGTCAGGTGATTCTCGTTGTCTCTGATTGGGAACCGTATTTAGGTAGCCGGGGTTTCTCTGTGTATTTCGTGGGTGATTGTTCCTGTCTCTGTGTAGTGTTCACCAGATAGGCTGTAATTAGGTTTCACGTTCCGTTTTGTTGTTTTTGTATATTACGTTATTTTCATGTATCGTCATTTCATTCATTAAAGACATGAGTAACCACCACGCTGCATTTCGGTCCGACTCTCTTTCAACAAACGAAGAACGCCGTTACAGATGTAAAGTGTTACCCACTAAACACTCTAATATACTGTATGACACACTCTGGTTTCACACTACAGTAACATTCATACATTTGACTAAAATCAAAAGGAACTCTTACACAGGTGTTCCACAAAGGATTGCCTTTGCGTCCCTTTGACATTTTAAGTAAAAACTGTGCGTCAATATTGAATTTTAAAAGGCTGTTCTTTTAAATTAAGGCCCTTTTAATATAGACCACATGGAGAAATCAATAAATGGAAGATTGAGCGTTTTGACACGTCCCTCCGTGCCCCGCCTGTGACTTTTTAACACGCTCTGTCATTAGGAAGCCCTCGTTACTTTGTTGCTTTGACAAAGTCTTTTCTTAACATTAGTATTTATCTCACGTGATCAGTGATTCATTTACGTCGGGGCCTTTACGCACGCTGAAACTATTGATTAATTTACGTCGGGGCCTTTACGCACGCTGAAACTATTGATTAATTTACGTCGGGACCTTTACGACGCTGAAACTATTGATTCATTTACGTCGGGACCTTTACGCACGCTGAAACTATTGATTCATTTACGTCGGGACCTTTACGCAAAGAAACTATTGATTAATTTACGTCGGGGCCTTTACGCAAAAACTATTGATTCATTTACGGGGACCTTTACGCATGTCACGTTCTGACCTTTATTTTCTGTGTTTTGTGTTTAGTTAGTATGGTCAGGCGTGAGTTGGGTGGGCAGTCTATGTTTGTTTGTCTAGGTTTTGGGAATTTCTATGTTTCGCCTAGTATGGTTCTCAATCAGAGGCAGGTGTCATTAGTTGTCTCTGATTGAGAATCATACTTAGGTGGCCTGGGTTTCACTGTGTGTTTGTGGGTGATTGTTTCCTGTCTCTGTGTGTGCACCAGATAGGACTGTAATTTGAGTTTTTCACATTTTTTGTTTTGTTAGTTTGTTCATGTGTACCTGATAGCATTAAAAGTACCATGGAAAATTACCACGCCGCGTATTGGTCCTCTGATCCGTTTCGCCTCTCTTCTTCGGAAGAAGAGGCAACTCGTTACAGAATCACCCACCACAATCGGACCAAGCGGCGTGGTAAAGGACAGCGACGACAGCAGCAGCAGCATCAACAACAGAGGCCACCATCACAGGACTCCTGGACATGGGAGCAGATATTGAACGGAGAGGGACCCTGGGCACGGGCTGGGGAAAATCGCAGCCCCAAAGCAGAGCTGGAGGCAGCGAAAGCTATCGGCGGCAATATGAGGAGCCAGCACGGCAGTGCGACAGGTACGAGAGGCAGCCCCAAATTTTTTGGGGGGCACACGAACTAAGCCAGGTAGCAGACCTGAGCTCACTCCTCGTGCTTATTATGAGCAGCGCATTACTGGTCAGGCACCGTGTTATGCGGTTGAGCGCACGGTGTCGCCAGTGCGTGTCCATAGCCCGGTGCGCTATAGGGCAGCCCCCCGAGAGTGCCATGCGAGTGTGGGCATTGAGCCAGGGCGTATGGTGCCTGCTCAGCGGGTCTGGTCGCCGGTACGCAGTCTGGGTCCAGGTTATCCTGCGCCGGCTCTGCGTGCTGTGTCTCCGGGGCGCTGGGAGGGTGAGTGCGTCCTCTGCCTGCGCTCCGCTGCACTGTGGGAGTGGAGCCTAGGGGAGAGGTGCGTGTAGTAAGCCTAGATCTCCCCTTACCCACAGCCCCAACCTGTGCCTGCACTTTTGAGGTCCGCTCGAGCTTGTCCAGCCTGGGGAAGTGGTGCCAGGTTGCGCACCAGAGCTCCAGTGCTCCCCACAGCCCGGTCTTTCAGGCTCCTCCTAACACCAAGCCTCCTGAAAGTCTCCCCAGCCTGGTAGTTCCTGTGGCAGCCCCACGCACCAGGCTGTCTCTCAGTCTCCTCCCTGCAGGTGCTCCCGCCTGTCCGGCGCCGCTGCCGGAGCCTCCCGCCTGTCCGGGCGCCGCTGCCGGAGCCTCCCGCCTGTCCGGAGCCTCCCGCCTGTCCGGGCGCCGCTGCGGAGCCTCCCGCCTGTCCGGCGCCACTGCGGAGCCTCCCGCCTGTCCGGCGCCGCTGCCGGAGCCTCCCGCCTGTCCGGCGCTGCTGCTGGAGCGTCCCGCCTGTCCGGCGCCGCTGCCTCCTGTAGCAGCTCCACGCACCAGGCTGTCTCTCTGTCTCCTCTCTGCAGGTGCTCCCGCCTGTCCGCGCCGCTGCAGCCTGCCGCCTGTCCGGCGCCGCTGCCGGAGCCTCCCGCCTGTCCGGCGCCGCTGCCGGAGCCTCCCGCCTGTCCGGAGCCTCCCGCCTGTCCGCGCCGCTGAGCCTCCCGCCTGTCCGGCGCCGCTGCCGGAGCCTCCCGCTGTCCGGCGCCGCTGCAGTCCCGCCTGTCCGGCGCCGCTGCCGGAGCGTCCCGCCTGTCCGGCGCCGCTGCCGGAGTCTGCCGGCGCCGCTGCGGAGTCCCCGCCTGCAAGCGCCGCTGCCAGTCCCTCCTGTCCGGCGCCGCTGCCAGTCCCGCCTGTCCGGCGCCGCTGCCGGAGCGTCCCGCCTGTCCGGCGCCAGCTGCAAGAGCCCCTCAGCCCAGAGGCGCCAAGCCCCTCAGCCCAGAGGCGCCAGTCCCCTCAGCCCAGAGGCGCCAGAGCCCCTCAGCCCAGAGGCGCCAGAGCCCCTCAGCCCAGGCGCCAGAGCCCCTCAGCCCAGAGGCGCCAGAGCCCCCCAGCCCAGAGGCGCCAGAGCCCCTCAGCCCAGAGGCGCCAGAGCCCCTGCCCAGAGGCGCCAGAGCCCCTCAGCCCAGAAGCGCCAGAGCCCCTGTCCCTCTGTCCAGAGCCCCTGTCCCTCTGTCCAGAGCTTCTGCCCCTCTGTCCCGAGCTGCCCCTCTGTCCAGTGGGGTCATTGAGAGGGTTGCCATGGTGAGAAAGCCACGGAGGCGGACAAAGACAATGGTGAAGTGGGGTCCGCGTCCCGCGCAGAACCGCCACCGCGGACAGATGCCCACCCAGACCCTCCCCTATAGGTCAAGGTTTTGCGGCCGGAGTCCGCACCTTTGGGGGTACTGTCACGCCTGACCTTTATTTTCTGTGTTTTGTGTTTAGTTAGTATGGTCAGGGCGTGAGTTGGGTGGGCAGTCTATGTTTGTTTGTCTAGGTTTTGGGAATTTCTATGTTTCTGCCTAGTCTCAATCAGAGGCAGGTGTCATTAGTTGTCATTGAGAATCATACTTAGGTCAACCTGGGTTTCACTGTGTGTTTGTGGGTGATTGTTTCCTGTCTCTGTGTGTGCAACCAGATAGGACTGTAATTTGAGTTTTTCACATTTTTTGTTTTGTTAGTTTGTTCATGTGTACCTGATAGCATTAAAAGTACCATGGAAAATTACCACGCCGCGTATTGGTCCTCTGATCCGTTTCCCTCTCTTCTTCGGAAGAAGAGGCAACTCGTTACAACGCACGCTGAAACTATTGATTAATTTACGTCGGGGCCTTTACGCACGCTGAAACTATTGATTCATTTACGTCGGGGGCCTTTACGCACGCTGAAATTATTGATTCATTTACTGGGGCCTCCGCACGCTGAAACTATTGATTAATTTACGTCGGGCCTTTACGCACGCTGAAACTATTGATTCATTTACGTGGGCCTTTACGCACGCTGAAACTATTGATTCATTTACGTCGGGCTGCCCCTATTGATTCATTTACGTTCGGGGCTTTTACGCCGCTGAAACTATTGATTCATTTACGTCGGGGCCCCTTAGTCGCTGAAACTATTGATTCATTTACGCGGGACCTTTACGCCGCTGAAACTATTGATTCATTTACGTCAGGACCTTTACGCACGCTGAAACTATTGATTAATTTACGTCAGTTTACGCACGCTGAAACTATTGATTCATTTACGTCCCTTTACGCACGCTGAAACTATTGATTCATTTACGTCTGGACCCTTACGCACGCTGAAACTATTGATTAATTTACGCCCTCACGCACGCTGAAACTATTGATTAATTTACGTCGGGACCTTTACGCCGCTGAAACTATTGATTAATTTACGTCGGGGCCTTTACGCCGCTGAAACTATTGATTAATTTACGCCCTCACGTCAAACTATTGATTCATTTACGTCCTCAGTTGAAACTATTGATTCATTTACGTGGGACCTTTACGCACGCTGAAACTATTGATTCATTTACGTCGGGACCTTTACGCACGCTGAAAGTATTGATTCATTTACGTCAGGCACGCTGAAACTATTGATTCATTTACGTGACCTTTACGCACGCTGAAACTATTGATTAATTTACGTGGGGCCTTTACGCACGCTGAAACTATTGATTCATTTACGTCGGGACCTTTACGCACGCTGAAACTATTGATTAATTTACGCCCTTTACGCACCTGAAACTATTGACCCTTTACGCACGCTGAAACTATTGATTCATTTACGTCGGGGCCTTTACGCACGCTGAAACTATTGATTCATTTACGTCGGGACCTTTACGCACGCTGAAACTATTGATTAATTTACGTCGGGGCCTTTACGCACGCTGAAACTATTGATTCATTTACGTGGGACCTTTACGCACGCTGAAACTATTGATTCATTTACGTCAGGACCTTTACGCACGCTGAAACTATTGATTCATTTACGTGGGACCTTTACGCACGCTGAAACTATTGATTAATTTACGGGGTTTACGCACGCTGAAACTATTGATTCATTTACGTCGGGGCCTTTACGCACGCTGAAACTATTGATTCATTTACGGGCACGCTGAAACTATTGATTCATTTACGTCGGGGCCTTTACGCACGCTGAAACTATTGATTCATTTACGTCGGGGCCTTTACGCACGCTGAAACTATTGATTCATTTACGTCGGGGCCTTTACGCATTGCTGAAACTATTGATTCATTTACTCGGGGCCTTTACGCACGCTGAAACTATTGATTCATTTACGTCCGGGGCCTTTACGCACGCTGAAACTATTGATTAATTTACGTGGGGCCTTTACGCACGCTGAAACTATTGATTCATTTACGTCCTTTACGCACGCTGAAACTATTGATTCATTTACGTCAGATTTACGGCTGTAACTATTGATTAATTTACGTAGGTTTACGCACGCTGAAACTATTGATTCATTTTGTTGTTTACGCACGCTGAAACTATTGATTCATTTACGTCGGGGCCTTTACGCACGATGAAACTATTGATTAATTTACGTCGGGACCTTTACGCACGCTGAAACTATTGATTCATTTACGACATGAGTTTACCACGCTGAAACTTCATTTACGATCGGGCCTTTACGCACGCTGAAACTATTGATTCATTTACGTCGGGCCTTTACGCACGCTGAAACTATTGATTCATTTACGTCGGGGCCTTTACGCACGCTGAAACTATTGATTCATTTACGTCGGGACCTTTACGCACGCTGAAACTATTGATTCATTTACGTCGGGGCCTTTACGCACGCTGAAACTATTGATTCATTTACGTCGGGGCCTTTACGCACGCTGAAACTATTGATTCATTTACGCACGCTGCACGCTGAAACTATTGATTCATTTACGTCGGGGCCTTTACGCACGCTGAAACTATTGATTCATTTACTCATTTACGCTGAAACTATTGGGACGCACGCTGAAACTATTGATTCATTTACGTCGGGGCCTTTACGCACGCTGAAACTATTGATTCATTTACGTCGGGACCTTTACGCACGCTGAAACTATTGATTCATTTACGTCGGGGCCTTTACGCACGCTGAAACTATTGATTCATTTACGTCGGGGCCTTTACGCACGCTGAAACTATTGATTAACGCACGCTGAAACTATTGATTCATTTACGTCGGGACCTTTACGCACGCTGAAACTATTGATTCATTTACGTCGGGGCCTTTACGCACGCTGAAACTATTGATTCATTTAAACTATTGATTCATTTACGTCGGGCCTTTACGCACGCTGAAACTATTGATTAATTTACGTCGGCTGAAACTTTACGTCGGGACGCTGAAACTATTGATTCATTTACGTCGGGGCCTTTACGCACGCTGAAACTATTGATTCATTTACGTCGGGGCCTTTACGCACGCTGAAACTATTGATTCATTTACGTCGGGGCCTTTACGCACGCTGAAACTATTGCTTTGTGAAAACAATATTCTAAAGAAACATTAATCATCTAATAGTCCAATCATGGTTCTACCCTTTTTGGCAATTTTCTGGTGTTTTGTGTTGGAAAATTGAGCGGGTTGAGCATTAACCTGTTACCCATAGATGAACAGGCTAGAAATGTTTAACACTTTCTATTATTTTGTGAAGCTTGCGTTCAGTTGCCACTCCCTGATGCACATAACAAGCTTCCATTCCACATCACAAGGGGATTTATGGCTGATTTCAAATGAAATCGGTCAACCCTGTTACGGTCAACCCTGTTACGGTCAACCCTGTTACGTGTTACGGTAAATCCTGTTACGGTCAACCCTGTTACAACCCTGTTACGGTAAACCCTGTTACGGTCAACCCTGTTACCAACCCTGTTACGGTAAACCCTGTTACGGTCAACCCTGTTACCCATAGAAACCCTGTTACGGTAAACCCTGTTACGGTAAACCTGTTACGTCAACCCTGTTACGGTAAACCTTGTTACGGTTAAACCCTGTTACGGTCAACCTGTTACGGTCAACCCTGTTACGGTCAACCCTGTTACGGTAAATCCCTGTTAAACCCTGTTACGGTAAACCCTGTTACGGTAACCCTTGTTACGGTCAACCCTGTTACGGTCACGGTTACGGTCAACCCTGTTACGGTAAACCCTGTTACCCTGTTACGGTAAACCCTGTTCAACCCTGTTACGGTAAACCCTGTTACGGTCAACCCTGTTACGGTCAACCCTGTTCAACCCTGTTACGGTCAACCCTGGTCAAACCCTGTTACGGTAAACCCTGTTACCAACCCTGTTACGGTCAACCCTGTTACGGTCAACCCTGTTACGGTAAATCCTGTTACGGTCAACCCTGTTACGGTAAACCCTGTTACGGTCAACCCTGTTACGGTCAACCCTGTTACGGTCAACCCTGTTACGGTAAACCCTGTTACGGTCAACCCTGTTATGGTAAACCCTGTTACGGTAAACCCTGTTACATTCAAACCTGTTACGGTCATTTTGTTTTATTTGAACATGTGCTCTTTATGTTAAAATGTTTTTGGGGGACTAAGTTAAACTTCTCAAAAGGCAACGAATTGGTGGAATGACCCAACCGCATATTTTCGGTTCTAAATCAACTGCAAACCCTAATGTACACAGTGGAAATGGTTGCAGAAACACACACAAATGCACAGAAGACATGAAGGCATTGAATTTGAGAACTTGTATGTTAATGTTCTTAATGTTGCTTGGTCAGTTTTTGTTGACCTGTATTTAACTAGGCGAGTCAGTTAAGAACAAGTTAAGCTACCGTAGCATAGCTGATCCACTTTGAGAGTCTGTAACACACACTTCTGACAGAGAGAGAGAGAAGAGAGAGAGAGAGATAAAGAAGAGAGAGTAGAAAGAGTAGAGAGAAAGAGGGGGAGAGAGAGTAGAGAGAGAGAGAGAGAAGAAAGAGTAGAGTTGAGTAGAGCGAGAGAGTAGAGAGAAAGAGGGAGAGAGAAAAGAGAGAGGGGAGAGAGAGAGTAGAGGAGAGAGTAGTGAGGGAGAATAGAGAGAGAGAGAGCGTGAAGGGAGAGAGAAAGAGGAGAGTAGAGAGAGAGGAGAGTAGAGAGTAGTAAGAATGGGAAGAGGGAATAGAAATACAGTGTAGAGAAAGCGGGAGAGAGAGTAGAGTAGAGAGTAAGACAGAGGGAGAGAGAGTAGAGTAGAGAGTAAGACAGAGGGAGAGAGAGTAGAGTAGAGAGTAAGACAGAGGGAGAGAGAGTAGAGTAGAGAGTAAGAGGGAGAGCGAGAGTAGAGAGAGAGTCATAATGTATAAAGTGCTTGAGTGAATAAGTATCAGTATGTACTATGTGTGTTGACAAGTGCGTGCCACTGCCAGATAAACTCAACTCATTCTCCCCCACCCGTGACCTGCCACCCTCGCCTTTCTCTCTCTCTCTCTCTCTCTCTCTCTCTCTCTCTCTCTCTCTCTCTCTCTCTCTCTCTTTGCTCGCTCTCCTTTCTGGTGTGTTGGTTGCTGTGGATACGGCCGCCGTCTCCATGGCAACGCTCTGCCAGCCTCCGAAACAATTCTAGTCCAGGAAATAAATACATACTCTATAAATGAGACAGAGAGAGAGGGAGGGCAGCAACGTGCGGAGTTAAATGTGTGCTTAATGAGATTCCTGAGACAGCTAACTGGCAGTAACAGAGAGAGAGGGAGGGCACCAGATCATTTCAACAATGAGGGCGAAGAACAATGGACAGATGGTGATGAAGATGACAAAGCGAGATCTGTCTGTCCTACAACAACCTGTCACTAAGCAGTATGTATTTGACTGAATCTAACACGCCTTCGAAGCGCTGTACGCATCCAATCCCTGAAAATGTCTGCCACGTAACGTGTAGTACTGTACTACTGTAAAGCGCATGCAACACGGGATTAGCAGTAGGTGCCTAACATTAGAATTTCAATTAGGAAACCGAAATATACAATGCCACCCAAAGGAACACCCACTTGTTGCCATCCATGTTAACCAAGCTGACCGTGTTCAAGTGCAGGTGTGCGTGGAGTGTGGCGCTCTCCTGAACTGTGCTGACTGAGACGTGTGTCAGTCACCATGGGTGATATGTATGATTGTTAACAGAAGCACCAACAGAGGAAGACTCCCCGTCATATGTAATGTGTTGCCATGGCGCCCAACAACCACAGCGATTTTCAAGCAATCTGCTGCGTTGCCATGAGAACAGTCATCTCACCCGAGAGAGTGGGGGATGACAGAGAAAGAGAGATAAGAGAGAGAGACAGAAAGAGAGAACGAAAGAGTGAGATAGGGGGCATCTTTTCTTTTCTTTTTTACCAAGTCTACCACCCAAGCCGTTACAGATGCAAAATTGAGAGCATCCTGTCGGGCTGTATCACCGCCTGGCACGGCAACTGCACCGCCCACAACCGCAAGGCTCTCCAGAGGGTGGTGCGGTCTGCACAACGCGTCACCGGGGCAAACTACCTGCCCTCCAGGACACCTACAGCACCCGATGTCACAGGAAGGCCAAAAAGATCATCAAGGACAACAACCAACCGAGCCACTGCCTGTTCACCCCGCTATCATCCAGAAGGCAATGTCAGTACAGGTGCATCAAAGCTGGGACCGAGAGACTGAAAAACAGCTTCAGTCTCAAGGCCATCAGACTGTTAAACAGCCATCACTAACACAGAGAGGCTGCTGTCTACCTACAGACTTGAAATCATTGGCCACTTTAATTTACATTTACATTTAAGTCATTTAGCAGACGCTCTTATCCAGAGCGACTTACAAATTGAAGGATCACTAGTCACTTTAACAATGCCACCTTAATAATGTTTACATATTTGCATTACTCATCTCATATGTATATACTGCATTTTATACCATCTATTGCATCTTGTCTATGCTGCTCTGTCGTTGCTCATCCATATATTTATATGTATATATTCTTATTTCATTCCTTTACTTAGATTTGTGTGTATTAGGTAGTTGTTGTGGAAATGTTAGATTACTCGTTGGTTATTACTGCACTGTCGGGACTAGAAGCACAAGCATTTCACTACACTCGCAATAACATCTGCTAACCATGTGTACGTGACCGATAAAATTTGAACTCCTCTCTTTCTGTCTCTCAATTCTTTCGACAGTCTCACTTACGAGGAGCAGAGTAGAGACACTTGAGTCGATATCAATGGTTCCATCCAGCCCTGCATTAAATGGAGAGATAAATATATTGATGCAAGCTGGGAATATAACTGTACCAGGCA
Organism: Oncorhynchus keta; assembly: GCF_023373465.1. Lineage (NCBI taxonomy): Eukaryota > Metazoa > Chordata > Actinopteri > Salmoniformes > Salmonidae > Oncorhynchus > Oncorhynchus keta. The sequence goes on from NC_068430.1 coordinate 72,642,053, forward strand.
GTGCCATTTCTCATTTTGTAGCCGTGCAGTATTGATGTAGCTGTTATGCGTCATGTGATGTGTCCCCATGTCTGAATTCCCCCAAGACTAAGACAAATAAAGACACAATCGACTGGAGCCAACAAAACCTAATGCTTTATCATTGCCATACAGTACGCAGCCGCTAGCATTATGCCTCTCGCTTACCAACTGTTCAACCAAGAAATACAGAGAAAGAGAGAGAGAGACAGAGAGAGAGAGAGAGAGAGAGAGAGAGAGAGAGAGAGAGAGAGAGAGAGAGAGAGAGAAAGACAGAGAGAGAGACAGAGAGAGAGAAAAGACAGAGAGAGAAAGACAGAGAGAGAGAGAGAGACAGAGAGTTAGAGAGAGAGAGAGAGAGAGAGAGAGAGAGAGAGAGAGAGAGAGACAGAGAGAGAGAGACAGAGAGAGAGAGAGGGGGATAGAGAGACAGAGAGAGAGAGAGGGGGAGAGAGAGAGAGAGAGAGAGAGAGAGAGAGAGAGAGAGAGAGAGAGAGAGAGAGAGAGAGAGAGAGAGAAAGAGAAAGAGAGAGAGAGACAGAGAGACAGAGACAGAGAGACAGAGAGAGAGAGAGAGAGAGAGAGAGAGAGAGAGAGAGAGACAGAGAGAGAGACAGAGAGAGAGAGACAGAGACAGAGAGAGAGAGAGAGAGAGAGAGAGACAGAGAGAGAGACAGAGAGAGAGAGACAGAGAGAGAGGTAAAGTTATACTGCGAATAAGGAAATAAACACATAGGATTTTCTAGCCTATACAGTAACTCAGACAGACTGACAATATCTGATCAGTATCACACTCTGAAAGCGTCTCCGTGAAGCAGCCAAAACGTGTCTTCTTTAAAGTGAGCCCACAACTTGTTCACACGATCCGGTGGTGTGGAGAGTCGCGCTGTGAGAGTCTCCATCCCAAATAGCACAATCTTCCCATAGGCCTCTGGTCTAAAGTAGCACAATCTTAGAGAGAACAGAGTACCATTTGGGGCGCAGACAAAGGAGTGACGGACAGACATGTCATTCCTGGGTAGCCGACTGGATTTGGAGGAAGATTCTCTTGCCTACCAAACGGCATCCTATTCCCTACATACATTACATTTGACCAGGTCTCTGGTCAGATGTCAAATGAATAGGGTGCCATTTGGGACACTTTGTGAGACGGGCTTATCAACAGCAATAGACTCTTCCTTAAGGTTGTATGGGGAGACACGACTCTCTCATGTTTTACAGGTTGGTACCTTCCTATCAAGGGGATAGTAATACTGTAGCTTCAGCTGGGTCGTGGTCAGAAGTAGGGCACACAGTAGAGAAACGTTTTGCAACAGAACACAAACATTTTCTTTATAGGAAATGTTTAAGTAGTACCTCCCCGTTTCACTCCATTTTCTTCCTATTGAACACAACCCATAGTACCTGAAGCTATTTGTGAGGCTTCAAGGAACTGGCCAAGGTACTGAAAGACTCCACGCGGCTATTTGTCAACATGTCAACTTGAATGATGAACAACAGCACACAGTGTGTTGACATGCAGCGTTATCAAGATGCGTCCCCTACTCGAGTATTAGATATTGTGAACAATGACGTATTCTAAATGCATTGCCTCACACAAACAGCATATTGTCAACATGCCAAGGCTATGGATCTGTGTGCATTGATCCGACAGACTGAGCATTTAAATAATTAAGGGACTGTAATGGACTACCGATTGGTTGTCCCAATGGCTCGTGGTGTATGAATGAGTCATTAATAAGAGAGACACAGAGAGACATTAATTCATGTTTATATATGAATGATACTTCGCGTCTATATAGTAAATATGGACTAATTGTTTGGAGAAGGAGAGAGAGCAGAAAGGGGGAGAGAGAGAGGTTGTGAGAGACCGAGACAGAGAGAGGGAAACAGAAAGAGGTTATGAGAGAGGCAGAGAGAGGTTATGAGAGAGGCAGAGAGAGAGAGAAATATAGCGACAGAGAGAGAGCGAGAGACAGATGTTTCCCATGCCAATAAAGCCCTTTGAATTGAACTGAATTGAGAGAGACAGAGAGAGAAAGACAGAGAGAGAAACAAAGACAGAGTAGCCGTGTGTAGTAGAGTTGAAAGATAGGAGATAACTAGTCTGATAGGGAGAGTGTCAGGGAAGAGGAGGTGCTGGCGGCTGCCTTCCACACACACAATGCTTTCTAGAAGTAGAGAGAGGAGTGGAATGGAGGGCCTTCCGATTCAACTTCAGCTAATTGAAAGAGCTTTTTGGCAGGAATGGACTGCATACGAGCAGAGGAGCGAACGGTGCTGATAATGAGAAGCAGGAAGAAAGGGGGAGGAAACGGGAGTGAATGAAAGAAAGAGAGATTGCAAAGTGGGAATGAGGTAGAGGAAACGGACAAAGAGAGAGACTGGAAAGTGGGAATGAGGTAGAGGAAACGGACAAAGAGAGAGACTGGAAAGTGGGAATGAGGTAGAGGAAACGGACAAAGAGAGAGACTGGAAAGTGGGAATGAGGTAGAGGAAACGGACAAAGAGAGAGACTGGAAAGTGGGAATGAGGTAGAGGAAACGGACAAAGAGAGAGACTGGAAAGTGGGAATGAGGTAGAGGAAACGGACAAAGAGAGAGACTGAAAAGTGGGAATGAGGTAGAGGAAATGGACAAAGAGAGAGACTGGAAAGTGGGAATGAGGTAGAGGAAACGGACAAAGAGAGAGACTGAAAAGTGGGAATGAGGTAGAGGAAACGGACAAAGAGAGAGACTAAAAAGTGGGAATGAGGTAGAGGAAACGGACAAAGAGAGAGATTGGAAAGTGGGAAAGAGGTAGAGGAAATGGACAAAGAGAGAGATTGGAAAGTGGGAATGAGGTAGAGGAAACGGACAAAGAGAGAGACTGGAAAGTGGGAATGAGGTAGAGGAAACGGACAAAGAGAGAGACTGAAAGGTGGGAATGAGGTAGAGGAAACGGACAAAGAGAGAAACTAAAAAGTGGGAATGAGGTAGAGGAAACGGAAAAAGAGAGAGACTGAAAAGGTGATAAAGGGTAACATAAAAGAGTGAACATTTTAAAGGAAAGATAGAAACCACAAAAGCGAAACCACAAAAGCGAGAGACAGAAAGATAGGGATGGGTTCTCTCATCCAGTTCTATAGGGTTTTGTCAAAAGGAGAGGACATTTTAACTGAATAGCCCAAAAGCACAATGAAATAGTCCACTAAATACATCTCTGCCCCAATAAAAAGGACAATGATTTATTAGCCAACAAAATGATGGCTGTAATTCTCTCATTCTTTACCTCCACTCAGCCCTGAGATGAAGAGATTGGTTGGTTAGGGTGGAAACACCACAGCCGCCCTCAATGGCAGAGTCCCAGGTGTGTGTGTGTGTGTGTGTGTGTGTGTGTGTGTGTGTGTGTGTGTGTGTGTGTGTGTGTGTGTGTGTGTGTGTGTGTGTGTGTGTGTGTGTGTGTGTGTGTGTGTGTGTGCGTGTGCGTGTGCGTGTGCGTGTGTGTGTGTGTGTGTGTGTGTGTGTGTGTGTGTGTGTGTGTCAGCCATTTAGAGCTTCTATGATGCAGTCTTTGCCTGAATCAGCCTGAGGTAAAACCACTTTATCGGTGAAATAGGATGAGAATAACATGCCAGACGTACTACACGCATGAGAGACCTGCAGGAGTGTTAGACCACCGTGGGTACCACATACTTTACAGTAGAGTGAAGTACAGATATGTGTGTTTTGTGTGTGTGTGTGTGTAGAGCACAGGAATAGAAACACAATATCTAGATACTAAGGTTGTCACGCCTGCTCCCCCCCCTCCCTGGAGCTCGAGGGCACCAGGCTACCCTTCTTTACACACACCTGCCACCATCATTACGCGCAGCAGCGCTCATTGGACTCACCTGGATTCCTTCACGTTGTTGATTACCTGTATATCTGTCTGTTCCTCAGTGGTGTTCCCTGTGTCTGCATTCATTGTTGTTATGTGTTCTTGTCCAGACGCTGTTCCTGTTCTGTTTCATGTCCGTCAGTTATTAAAACTTCACTCCCTGTACCTGCTTCTCATCTCCTGCGTCATTCCTTACAGAACGTGGACACCATTACAAGAAGCATCAGGGAGTTTTTTAGGGTTTGATTTTGTTGGACCCGGGGGCCGTCGCCGATGGAACCTGGGGATGCCTAGCCTGACGTCACCAACAAAACAAGACAACTCATGGGCTGGCTGATATGCCTCAGCCGGCCCATGAGTTTTCTTGTTTTGTTGGTGACGTCAGGCTTGGATTCCACCACTGATGGAAGCAGGGATGCCTAAGCTGGCTCTTCGGGCTGTCACGCCCAAGCTGGCTCGAGAGGTTTCCTTGCCACGGTTGGCTTGGCAGGTTCCCATCCCACGTCATACTTCAGCTGGTCCATAGGGCTTCTACACCGCAGCGGGATTCTCAGGCTGTTACGCCTCAGCCGGCCCGTCCAGCTCGCCCGGGTGGGACGCTGGCGCCCCTAGAGAGGGGGGGGGGTACTATCACGCCTGCTCCCGCTCCCCCTCCCTGGCGCTTGAGGGCACCAGGCTACCCTTCTTTACACGCACCAGTCACCATCATGACGCGCAGCTGCGCTCATTGGACTCCCTCACTTTGTTGATTGCCCCTGCATATACGGCTGCTCCTTGGTGGTGTTCCTTGTCAACGACCAGTCATATTCACCTGAAGAACTGAAATCACACCCAAAGAGCCAATCACACCCAGGGCTCGTATTAATTTCCTCAATTCAGTACTGCTCTTCAGCGAGCCCAAACCCCTTGACAGCGTGGAGGCAAAATATGTTATGCCTAGTTCCCTCCTTAAGGGAACAGTAGTTATATTCATAACTGCACGTTTATTTTCAGTCGGTCACTTGGTATAACATACTATGTGGACATACAATCACACCCGAAGCTGGCTAAGAGTGTACCAAACTAGGAGGCCCACGGTAGGCCAAGCACACACAGGTTCCACCGGCTACAAAAAAGGGGTTATAGAAGCCACCTTTTTCCCGAATACTTACCCGAGAAGCCTGAACTGTCAGAGCCTCATGAGGCCTGAGATGTCAGAGCCCCATATAGATCAAATCAAGATCAAATCAAATTGTATTAGTCACATGCGCCAAATACAACAGGTGTAGAACTTACAGTGAAATGCTTACTTACGAGCCCCTAAACTACATAAAGGTAATGCCATGCGAGTGGCATTACCCATATGGTTAATGAGAATCTCCATATTGCAAATGTACGGTCCCTTATAACACGTCCGCGAGTGTTATTAAAATAGGCCGATGACCTCAGGTTGTGCTTCAGGGCTCGGTCTTCCGGGAAGTCATCGAATAGAGTCTCTCGGACATTTGGTTTCCGTTTTATAACATTTTACATTTTGGGTCATTTTTCCGCTGTACTGGAAAATTCCACCAGATGGTGACTGGCTGCTTATTGCAAATGAACAAAACATCACCAAATGGACATGGGCATTTCACCTAAAAGGAAAAGACTTTGAAGATGAAACTTGGTGAGCATAGGTTTGGCCAAATTGGCTTTCTTAGCCCAGAAACAAGATAGCGTCGAGGCCTCAATGCTTTTAGAGTTGAGGCCCATTTTCTAGGATTAAAGTAAAGAAACGGTAATCCAGAGCTAATTTGACCACTTCACGTTAAAGTACAAAAACCTACACGTCTAAGGAAAAAAATAACCAGCCATTTATCTATCGTAATTTATGAGAAATAATTCAATGTCCTTTTGGTGACCTGTATGTACGTACAGTCACAGTGGGGACGAGGTCATCGATGCACTTACTGATGAAGCCAATGACAGATGTGGTGTACTGCTCAATGCCATTGGAGGAATCCCGGAGCATATTCCAGTCTGTGCTTGCAGAACAGTCCTGTAGCGTAGCATGTGCTTCATCTGACCACTTTTTTATTGATCTAGTCACTGGTGCTTCCTGCTTTAATTTTTGCTTGCAGGAATCAGGAGGATAGAATCATGGTCAGATTTGCCGAATGGAGGGCGAGGGAGAGCTTTGTATGCATCTCTGTGTGTGGAGTATAGGTATGGAGTATATAGTTATTTTCCCTCTGGTTGCACATTTAACATGTTGATAGAAATGAGGTAAAACTGATTTAAGTTTCCCCGGCTACTAGGAGTGACGCCTCTGGGTGAGCATTTTCTTGTTTGCTTACGGCGGAATACAGCTATCTTGGTTCCAGCCTCTGACTGTGGTGGTATGTAAATAGCTACAAAGAATACAGATGAAAACTCTCTCGGTAGGTAATGTGGTCTGTAGCTTATCATGAGAAACTATACCTCAGGCGTGCAATGGCTTGTGACTTCCTTAGATATCATGCACCAGCTGTTGTTTACAAAAAATACTTAGACCGCCTCCCCTTGTCTTACCAGTCTCCGCTGTTCTTTTCTACCGGTACATCGTATAACTAGCCAGGTTTATGTTGATATTGTTGTCATTCAGCCACGACTCCGTGAAGCATATAGGGAACCAGAACCTGCTGCAACTTGGCTATGTGCACTGCCATGCTGCCACTGCAGTCCATAAACCCCACAGTTCTAAAAACAATACTTACCTTGTAAGCCTGAAATATCAGAACTTGTACAAGGAACCGCATGTCCAAAACAACAGAACCCCTGTTGTGACTTGGTAAAGCGCAAATGCACGCTACATAGCAGGTCAACAGACTTCAACGGTTCAAACGGAGGCTCACACAGAGAGTCCAGGACCAAAGCCAGGTCCCAGATTGGTGCCATAGGCTCAGACACTGGTCTGAGCCAACGCATGCCTTTCAGGTACCGTACCCCCAGAGGATGAGACCACTGGGTAGTGCTGTCAATCTCTACATGACACACCGAGATGGCTGCCATATATACCTCCAATGTGAAAAAGGCCCTGCTCAAGAACATCAAAATGTCCACCAAAGAGCTTTGAAAAGGAGAAACTCCTGTAACCAGACACCAACCCTCAAACGCACGCCACTTATATGTGTACAACCCTCTCGTAGAGTGTGTGACGCGCCAACTGTACAGTCGTAATCACGTTCAAGGGTAAACCCCTAGCCGTCAAATTCAACCTTTCAAGGGCCAAACCCACTGATCCCATACATGTGGTCGTGGGTGCCAAACTCTCCCATGCGTCTGGGACAATAGATCCCGACTACACGGAACCCTCCACGGGTTCCAGCCCAACAGGCAAATGATCACTGGGAACCAGGGTTGTCTGGGCCAACGGGGAGACACAACAATCAACAACAGACCCTCCTGAAAGACCCTCCCCACGGTGGCTTGAATCAGATGCATTGGAGGAAACGCATAGCGCAGGGTACGAGGCCACTGATATGCCAAAGCATCCGTTCCCAATGGAGCGCCCAGATCCCTCATTGAGAAGAACAGACAACAATGTGCATTTTCTTGCGATGTTTAAGATCTACGTTGACCATGCTGATCCAGTCCCATATCTGGGGAACCACCGAGGGGTGCAGTCTCCACTTTGTAGAGATAGGACCCCCCCCACCCCCTGGAAAGTAGATCCACACGCACGTTGAGAATTCTGGGAAGATATGTTGCACAGAAGATAGCCATGTACAGTGAAATACCAAGTCCATATTATGGCAAGAACAGCTCAAAAGAGCAAAGAGAAATGACAGTCCATCATTGCTTTAAGAGATGATTGTCAGTCAATGTGGAAAACTTCACGAAATTTGAAAGTTTCTTCAAGTGCAGTCGCAAAAACCATCAAATGCTATGATGAAACTGGCTCTCATGAAGACCGCTACAGGAAAGGAAAACCCGGAGTTACCTCTGCTGCAGAGACAAGTTCATTACAGTTACCAGTCTCAGAAATGGAAGCCCAAATAAATGCTTCACAGAGTTCAAGTAACAGACACATCTCAACATCAACTGTTCAGATGAGTTGGTGTGAATCAGGCCTTTATGATCGAATTTCTGCAAAGAAACCACAACTAAAGGACAACAACAATAAGAAGAGACTTGCTTGGGCCAAAAAACACGAGCAATGGACATTAGCCTGGTGGAAATCTGTCCTTAGGACTGAAATTTTATGATTTTGGTTCCAACCGCTGTCTTCATGAGACGCAGAGTAGGTGAACGGATGAACTCCGCATGTATGGTTCCCACCGTGAAGCATGGAGGAGGAGGAAGTGTGATGGTGGTGCTTTGATGGTGACACTGTCTGCGATTTATTTAGAATTCAAGGCACTCTTAACCAGCATGGCTACCACAGCATTCCACAGCGATACGCCATCCCATCTGGTTTGCACTTAGTGGGACTATCATTTGTTTTCAACAGGACAATGACCCAACACACCTCAAGGCTGTGTAAGGGGTATTTGACCAAGAAGAAGAGTGATAGAGTGCTGCATCAGATGACCAGGCCGCCACAATCACCCGACCTCAACCCAATTGAGATGGTTTGGGGTGAGTTGGACCACAGAGTGAAGGAAAAGCAGCCAACAAGTGCTCCGCACATGTGGGAACTCCTTCAAGACTGTTGGAAAAGCATTCCAGGTGAAGACGGTTGAGAGATGCCAAGAGTGTACAAAGTTGTCATCAAGGCAAAGGGTGGCAACTTTGAACAATCTAAAATATTTCATATATTTTGATTTCTTTAACACATTTTTTTGGATTCGATGTGTTATTTCTTAGTTTTGATGTCTTCGCTGTTATTCTACAATGTAGAAAATAGTTTTTTTTTAAATAAAGAAGAACCCTTGAATGAGTAAGTGTGTCCAAACTTTTGACTGGTACTGTATGCATAAGAGAAAATTACACACTTCCTCCCCTCCCCCACATGTACACACATACACACTTCTTCTCATCCCACACCTCTCCCCTCTCTCTGCTTCCCTAGCCATACATACCAATAAGCCCCATAGCAGCTCATCATCCAAAACCACTTCCAGCACATTTTCTCATTACACAATACCTCCTGTTCTGTCCTCTCCTCAGTGGCAGGGAGGGAGTAACACGAGAGAACCCTCCAGTCAGAGGCTATATCCCCATGAGGTCAACCTGCCCCCCAATACAAGCAGAGAATGTGATGCACAGGCACGCACGCGCTCACATGCACACACAGACAGACACAGACATACACACAGACATAGACACAACACCACACTTCCTCCCCAAACAGAGAGTGTGAGTCACTGAGCCCCCCCCCTGCTGTAGTCCATCACTGTCTGACAGCATGGCATGCAAATCTAGCATTACACTATCTATCCTCCGGTGGCATGGATCCACCACGTTCCCGAGTCACGCACATAGGGCCTACAGGGCATAATGTCTGTTACTGGGGGGTTGGGGGGGTTGAGGGGGTGGTGGGGGCAGGTTTTCCAGGAGTTAGGGGAAGCATTAGGGTCACCATCACCTCTCATTCTGTACCTCTGCTCAGCCCTGAGATGAAGGGATGAGGTTGGTTGGTTCGGGTGGAAACACCCCAGGGTCCCAGGTGTGTGTGTGTGTGTGTGTGTGTGTGTGTGTGTGTGTGTGTGTGTGTGTGTGTGTGTGTGTGTGTGTGTGTGTGTGTGTGTGTGTGTGTGTGTGTGTGTGTGTGTGTGTGTGTGTGTGTGTGTGTGTGTGTGTGTGTGTGTGTGTGTGTGTGTGTGTGTGTGTGTGTGTGTGTGTGTGTGTGTGTGTGTGTGTGTGTGTGTGTGTGTGTGTGTGTGTGTGTGTGTGTGTGTGTGTGTGTGTGTGTGTGTGTGTGTGTGTGTGTGTGTGTGTGTGTGTGTGTGTGTGTGTGTGTGTGTGTGTGTGTGTGTGTGTGTGTGTGTGTGTGTGTGTGTGTGTGTGTGTGTGTGTGTGTGTGTGTGTGTGTGTGTGTGTGTGTGTGTGTGTGTGTGTGTGTGTGTGTGTGTGTGTGTGTGTGTGTGTGTGTGTGTGTGTGTGTGTGTGTGTGTGTGTGTGTGTGTGTGTGTGTGTGTGTGTGTGTGTGTGTGTGTTTTGACAAGGGTCCCAGGTGTACTCCAGGAGGAAGATTGAATGCCAGGCCCTAACTACCAACTCTGGGTCTCAGTGACAGAGAAGGAACTCTGTTGGGGATTGAAATATTCATGGGTTTGTGTTTGTGTTATTTTATTCCTGTTGTTTGGAAGTTGCGATGAGGGACGTATATACGCATAACTGCATCTGATAAGAAAACAAATAAACATCCCAAAAATGTTATACTCCACACAGGGTGCTTATCGCACACACACACACGCACACGCGCGCGCGCACACGCACACGCACACGCACGCGCACACACACACACACACACACACACACACACACAATAACAATTATGTTTATTTTTAGAAAAGGAACGTGGAGGATTGAGAGGGTTAACGGTTTTTGTGCGAGTATATACTGTCTAATAAGAGCAGCATTAATAATCCCCAACCCGTATTAGACTGCACATGAAACTCAATCAGTACCCCAATAACAGTGCTAGAGGAAGGGAGTTTAACACACACACACACAGACACACACACACACAGACACACACACACAACCACACACACACACCTCCTAACCTCCTACTGTTCTTTGGACCTCTTTTAATTTAATCCGTTTGTCCCCAAGCATTCAATTAGTCACAGAATCTATGCACAATGCAGGCACTAAAAGCAAAGCCCTATGAAGTTAAATGGAGATTAATTATTCATGTACTGAAATGTTCTGTACTGTAATGTTCTGTACTGTAATGCGTCAGATAACAAAACAAGTAAATGAAGAAAGAAAAAGATGTTTTCTTTCATGATTATTGTGGTTAATGGTAAGATAAGACGAAGGCTGTTGTAAAAGACTGCACATATCCACCTCTTCAGGTTCTTCTGGGATGACTAAACAGAGGACAATGTTCCTCAAAGGTCTGTGTGTGTGTGTGTGTGTGTGTGTGTGTGTGTGTGTGTGTGTGTGTGTGTGTGTGTGTGTGTGTGTGTGTGTGTGTGTGTGTGTGTGTGTGTGTGTGTGTGTGTGTGTGTGTGTGTGTGTGTGTGTGTGTGTGTGTGTGTGTGTGTGTGAGTTTGTGTATGTGTGTGAGTGTCTGTACGTGCATGGGTATTGTATGTGTCTAGGTGTGTGTGTACTATACGGAAAAGGCTATACGGACACTCCAGACAGACAAACCGATATTTCATTTCAGAATTGGCTAACATTTGGTTAGGGTCAGGGTTAAGGGTTTGGTTAAGGTAAGTGTCCGTTTTAGATGATGGTTAGTCGTTTTGCAGGTCAGCAGCGCCCTTATAGTCTCTACCGTACTAATATAATAAATAATAAATATCCTTCTGGATCCTTCTGTAGCTCAGTTGGTAGAGCATGGCGCTTGTAACGCCAGGGTAGTGGGTTCGATTCCCGGGACCACCCATACGTAGAATGTATGCACACATGACTGTAAGTCGCTTTGGATAAAAGCGTCTGCTAAATGGCATATATTATTATTATTCTACCGTACTACACTCTATGTTTCTACCCCCACATCTAGGGCACTCACTTGAGCACTTCATTGGAGTTGCTTTGTTTGGAGCCCTTCTTGTTAGGGGTCTCGTTGCAGCCTGACTTGAGCAGCGTGTGTTGCCCCCGGTCCAGCATCATGGTGGAGGTCGCCATGGCGATGACAGCCACTGCATCCCGCACCCGAGCCTCCAAACTGTAGTCCCATTCGTCATACGACACCGAAATAAGCCCTGAGAGAGAGAGAGAGAGAGAGAGAGAGAGAGAGAGAGAGAGAGAGAGAGAGAGAGAGAGAGGGAAAAGGAGAGAGGGAAAAAGAGAAGAAAATGGGGGGTAGGGGAAGACGTGGAAGGATGAGGGGTGAAAAGGTGGGAGGTGGAGAGAGAGGTTAAGAGAGCCATCTCAAATAACAGAGGTGCCACATGAAAACTCGTTTGTAATCCCAAAATCCAACACCCTTTTCAGCTGAGCTCACCCAGAGTAGGATGAAGTTTCCCAGAGATGCTGATCTAAATTCAGTTTAGTATTTTCCGTTTTATAAGGTTTAAAAGCTGGGGGGAATAAACTGCTCCTGGATCAGTATGCACCTTAACCTTTTACCCTTCTCCTGACCCCCATTCTAACCCCATCCAGTAACTACCTGTGGGAAACACGGCGGGGACATTATCGGCGTCGCCGGCCACTAGCGACGGTACAATCCAGGTGTAGCCGTATCCCGTCAGTCCCACAGAGTTTGCCACCTCAAAGATGGTGTAGGCCTCCTCCTTGGTGCAGTAAAGCAGATAGACAGGACTCTGCAGCTTCTTCATCTGGTTCTGAATCTTAGCGTCTCCGTCATCCACAGACATGTCCAACAGGAGGACTTCTTCTAGCTCCCAGCCCACAAAACTGTTCTCTATGGTGCTCCGGATCTATGGTGGGGGAGAGGGAAAGGGGGGTGGGGGGAGAGGAGAGAGGGAGGATAAGGAAGAAGAGAGAGGGGAGGAGGAGTTAGAAGAGTGAGGGAGGATGAGGAAAAGAAGACGAGGGAGGGAGGGAGGGAGGGGTTGGGAGGGGTTGGGAGGGGGGAGGAGGGAGGGGGAGAAGGAGGGGGAAGACGAGGAAAGAAAAGTATTGACGTTCTGTTCCAATATCCACACAAGAAACACCACTTGAAAAGTAAACAGTTTGTTTGTCTGTCTGGCAGTCTTCTGGCTCCTCTCTCGGGTTTAGCCATGCAGGTGTAAGACTAGTAGTGTGCCAGTTCAGCTCTAGGGTTGTACTTGAGCTTTAAGGTTTGGCGTGGGGCATCTCTCATAGGGGTTTCATAGGAACAACAGGTTGGGTGTGGGGCATCTCTCATAGGGCTTTCATAGGAACAACAGGTTGGATGTGGGGCATCTCTCATAGGGGTTTCATAGGAACAACAGGTTGGGTGTGGGGCATCTCTCATAGGGGTTTCATAGGAACAACAGGTTGGGCGTGGGGCATCTCTCATAGGGGTTTCATAGAAACAACAGGTTGGGTGTGGGGCATCTCTCATAGGGGTTTCATAGGAACAACAGGTTGGGTGTGGGGCATCTCTCATAGGGGTTTCATAGGAACAACAGGTTGGGTGTGGGGCATCTCTCATAGGGGTTTCATAGGAACAACAGGTTGGGTGTGGGGCATCTCTCATAGGGGTTTCATAGGAACAACAGGTTGGGTGTGGGGCATCTCTCATAAGGGTTTCATAGGAACAACAGGTTGGGTGTGGGGCATCTCTCATAGGGGTTTCATAGGAACAACAGGTTGGGTGTGGGGCATCTCTCATAGGGGTTTCATAGGAACAACAGGTTGGGTGTGGGGCATCTCTCATAGGGGTTTCATAGGAACAACAGGTTGGGTGTGGGGCATCTCTCATAGGGGTTTCATAGGAACAACAGGTTGGGTGTGGGGCATCTCTCATAGGGGTTTCATAGGAACAACAGGTTGGGTGTGGGGCATCTCTCATAGGGGTTTCATGGGAACAACAGGTTGGGTGTGGGGCATCTCTCATAGGGGTTTCATAGGAACAACAGGTTGGGTGTGGGGCATCTCTCATAGGAACAACAGGTTGGGTGTGGGGCATCTCTCATAAGGGTTTCATAGGAACACCAGGTTGGGTGTGGGGCATCTCTCATAGGGGTTTCATAGGAACAACAGGTTGGGTGTGGGGCATCTCTCATAAGGGTTTCATAGGAACAACAGGTTGGGTGTGGGGCATCTCTCATAGGAACAACAGGTTGGGTGTGGGGCATCTCTCATAAGGGTTTCATAGGAACAACAGGTTGGGTGTGGGGCATCTCTCATAGGGTTTCATAGGAACAACAGGTTGGGTGTGGGCATCTCTCATAGGGGTTTCATAGGAACAACAGGTTGGGTGTGGGGCATCTCTCATAAGGGTTTCATAGGAACAACAGGTTGGGTGTGGGGCATCTCTCATAGGGGTTTCATAGGAACAACAGGTTGGGTGTGGGGCATCTCTCATAGGGGTTTCATAGGAACAACAGGTTGGGTGTGGGGCATCTCTCATAGGGGTTTCATAGGAACAACAGGTTGGGTGTGGGGCATCTCTCATAGGGGTTTCATAGGAACAACAGGTTGGGTGTGGGGCATCTCTCATAGGGGTTTCATAGGAACAACAGGTTGGGTGTGGGGCATCTCTCATAGGGGTTTCATAGGAACAACAGGTTGGGTGTGGGGCATCTCTCATAGGGTTTCATAGGAACAACAGGTTGGGTGTGGGGCATCTCTCATAGGGGTTTCATAGGAACAACAGGTTGGGTGTGGGGCATCTCTCATAGGGGTTTCATAGGAACAACAGGTTGGGTGTGGGGCATCTCTCATAGGGGTTTCATAGGAACAACAGGTTGGGTGTGGGGCATCTCTCATAGGGGTTTCATAGGAACAACAGGTTGGGTGTGGGGCATCTCTCATAGGGGTTTCATAGGAACAACAGGTTGGGTGTGGGGCATCTCTCATAGGGGTTTCATAGGAACAACAGGTTGGGTGTGGGGCATCTCTCATAGGGGTTTCATAGGAACAATAGGTTGGGTGTGGGGCATCTCTCATAGGGTTTCATAGGAACAACAGGTTGGGTGTGGGGCATCTCTCATAGGGGTTTCATAGGAACAACAGGTTGGGTGTGGGGCATCTCTCATAGGGGTTTCATAGGAACAACAGGTTGGGTGTGGGGCATCTCTCATAGGGGTTTCATAGGAACAACAGGTTGGGTGTGGGGCATCTCTCATAGGGGTTTCATAGGAACAACAGGTTGGGTGTGGGGCATCTCTCATAGGGGTTTCATAGGAACAAAAGGTTGGATGTGGGGCATCTCTCATAGGGGTTTCATAGGAACAACAGGTTGGGTGTGGGGCATCTCTCATAGGAACAACAGGTTGGGTGTGGGGCATCTCTCATAAGGGTTTCATAGGAACAACAGGTTGGGTGTGGGGCATCTCTCATAGGGGTTTCATAGGAACAACAGGTTGGGTGTGGGGCATCTCTCATAGGGTTTTCATAGGAACAACAGGTTGGGTGTGGGGCATCTCTCATAAGGGTTTCATAGGAACAACAGGTTGGGTGTGGGGCATCTCTCATAGGGGTTTCATAGGAACAACAGGTTGGGTGTGGGGCATCTCTCATAGGGGTTTCATAGGAACAACAGGTTGGGTGTGGGGCATCTCTCATAGGGGTTTCATAGGAACAACAGGTTGGGTGTGGGGCATCTCTCATAGGGGTTTCATAGGAACAACAGGTTGGGTGTGGGGCATCTCTCATAGGGGTTTCATAGGAACAACAGGTTGGGTGTGGGGCATCTCTCATAGGGGTTTCATAGGAACAACAGGTTGGGTGTGGGGCATCTCTCATAGGGGTTTCATAGGAACAACAGGTTGGGTGTGGGGCATCTCTCATAGGGGTTTCATAGGAACAACAGGTTGGGTGTGGGGCATCTCTCATAGGGGTTTCATAGGAACAACAGGTTGGGTGTGGGGCATCTCTCATAGGGGTTTCATAGGAACAACAGGTTGGGTGTGGGGCATCTCTCATAGGGGTTTCATAGGAACAACAGGTTGGGTGTGGGGCATCTCTCATAGGGGTTTCATAGGAACAACAGGTTGGGTGTGGGGCATCTCTCATAGGGGTTTCATAGGAACAACAGGTTGGGTGTGGGGCATCTCTCATAGGGGTTTCATAGGAACAACAGGTTGGGTGTGGGGCATCTCTCATAGGGGTTTCATAGGAACAATAGGTTGGGTGTGGGGCATCTCTCATAGGGTTTCATAGGAACAACAGGTTGGGTGTGGGGCAACTCTCATAGGGGTTTCATAGGAACAACAGGTTGGGTGTGGGGCATCTCTCATAGGGGTTTCATAGGAACAACAGGTTGGGTGTGGGGCATCTCTCATAGGGGTTTCATAGGAACAACAGGTTGGGTGTGGGGCATCTCTCATAGGGGTTTCATAGGAACAACAGGTTGGGTGTGGGGCATCTCTCATAGGGGTTTCATAGGAACAAAAGGTTGGATGTGCGGCATCTCTCATAGGGGTTTCATAGGAACAACAGGTTGGGTGTGGGGCATCTCTCATAGGGGTTTCATAGGAACAACAGGTTGGGTGTGGGGCATCTCTCATAGGGGTTTCATAGGAACAACAGGTTGGATGTGGGGCATCTCTCATAGGGGTTTCATAGGAACAACAGGTTGGGTGTGGGGCATCTCTCATAGGGGTTTCATAGGAACAACAGGTTGGGTGTGGGGCATCTCTCATAGGGGTTTCATAGGAACAACAGGTTGGGTGTGGGGCATCTCTCATAGGGGTTTCATAGGAACAACAGGTTGGGTGTGGGGCATCTCTCATAGGGGTTTCATAGGAACAACAGGTTGGATGTGGGGCATCTCTCATAGGGGTTTCATAGGAACAACAGGTTGGATGTGGGGCATCTCTCATAGGGGTTTCATAGGAACAACAGGTTGGATGTGGGGCATCTCTCATAGGGGTTTCATAGGAACAACAGGTTGGATGTGGGGCATCTCTCATAGGGGTTTCATAGGAACAACAGGTTGGATGTGGGCCATCTCTCATAGGGGTTTCATAGGAACAATAGGTTGGATGTGGGCCATGTCTCATAGGGGTTTCATAGGAACAACAGGTTGGATGTGGGCCATCTCTCATAGGGGTTTCATAGGAACAACAGGTTGGGTGTGGGCCATCTCTCATAGGGGTTACATAGGAACAACAGGTTGGGTGTGGGGCATCTCTCATAGGGGTTTCATAGGAACAACAGGTTGGATGTGGGGCATCTCTCATAGGGGTTTCATAGGAACAATAGGTTGGATGTGGGCCATCTCTCATAGGGGTTTCATAGGAACAACAGGTTGGATGTGGGGCATCTCTCATAGGGGTTTCATAGGAACAACAGGTTGGGTGTGGGCCATCTCTCATAGGGGTTTCATAGGAACAATAGGTTGGGTGTGGGGCATCTCTCATAGGGGTTTCATAGGAACAACAGGTTGGATGTGGGGCATCTCTCATAGGGGTTTCATAGGAACAACAGGTTGGGTGTGGGGCATCTCTCAAAGGAACAACAGGTTGGGTGTGGGGCATCTCTCATAAGGGTTTCATAGGAACAACAGGTTGGGTGTGGGGCATCTCTCATAGGGGTTTCATAGGAACAACAGGTTGGGTGTGGGGCATCTCTCATAAGGGTTTCATAGGAACAACAGGTTGGGTGTGGGGCATCTCTCATAGGGGTTTCATAGGAACAACAGGTTGGGTGTGGGGCATCTCTCATAGGGGTTTCATAGGAACAACAGGTTGGGTGTGGGCCATCTCTCATAGGAACAACAGGTTGGGTGTGGGGCATTTCTCATAAGGGTTTCATAGGAACAACAGGTTGGGTGTGGGGCATCTCTCATAGGGGTTTCATAGGAACAACAGGTTGGGTGTGGGGCATCTCTCATAAGGGTTTCATAGGAACAACAGGTTGGGTGTGGGGCATCTCTCATAGGGGTTTCATAGGAACAACAGGTTGGGTGTGGGGCATCTCTCATAGGGGTTTCATAGGAACAACAGGTTGGGTGTGGGGCATCTCTCATAGGGGTTTCATAGGAACAACAGGTTGGCTGTGGGGCATCTCTCATAGGGGTTTCATAGGAACAACAGGTTGGGTGTGGGGCATCTCTCATAGGGGTTTCATAGGAACAACAGGTTGGGTGTGGGGCATCTCTCATAGGGGTTTCATAGGAACAACAGGTTGGGTGTGGGGCATCTCTCATAGGGGTTTCATAGGAACAACAGGTTGGGTGTGGGGCATCTCTCATAGGGGTTTCATAGGAACAACAGGTTGGGTGTGGGGCATCTCTCATAGGGGTTTCATAGGAACAACAGGTTGGGTGTGGGGCATCTCTCATAGGGGTTTCATAGGAACAACAGGTTGGGTGTGGGGCATCTCTCATAGGGGTTTCATAGGAACAACAGGTTGGGTGTGGGGCATCTCTCATAGGGGTTTCATAGGAACAACAGGTTGGGTGTGGGGCATCTCTCATAGGGGTTTCATAGGAACAACAGGTTGGGTGTGGGGCATCTCTCATAGGGGTTTCATAGGAACAACAGGTTGGGTGTGGGGCATCTCTCATAGGGGTTTCATAGGAACAACAGGTTGGGTGTGGGGCATCTCTCATAGGGGTTTCATAGGAACAACAGGTTGGGTGTGGGGCATCTCTCATAGGGGTTTCATAGGAACAACAGGTTGGGTGTGGGCCATCTCTCATAGGGGTTTCATAGGAACAACAGGTTGGGTGTGGGGCATCTCTCATAGGGGTTTCATAGGAACAACAGATTGGGTGTGGGGCATCTCTCATAGGGGTTTCATAGGAACAACAGGTTGGGTGTGGGGCATCTCTCATAGGGGTTTCATAGGAACAATAGGTTGGATGTGGGCCATCTCTCATAGGGGTTTCATAGGAACAACAGGTTGGATGTGGGGCATCTCTCATAGGGGTTTCATAGGAACAACAGGTTGGGTGTGGGCCATCTCTCATAGGGGTTTCATAGGAACAATAGGTTGGGTGTGGGGCATCTCTCATAGGGGTTTCATAGGAACAACAGGTTGGATGTGGGGCATCTCTCATAGGGGTTTCATAGGAACAACAGGTTGGGTGTGGGGCATCTCTCATAGGAACAACAGGTTGGGTGTGGGGCATCTCTCATAAGGGTTTCATAGGAACAACAGGTTGGGTGTGGGGCATCTCTCATAGGGGTTTCATAGGAACAACAGGTTGGGTGTGGGGCATCTCTCATAAGGGTTTCATAGGAACAACAGGTTGGGTGTGGGGCATCTCTCATAGGGGTTTCATAGGAACAACAGGTTGGGTGTGGGGCATCTCTCATAGGGGTTTCATAGGAACAACAGGTTGGGTGTGGGCCATCTCTCATAGGAACAACAGGTTGGGTGTGGGGCATTTCTCATAAGGGTTTCATAGGAACAACAGGTTGGGTGTGGGGCATCTCTCATAGGGGTTTCATAGGAACAACAGGTTGGGTGTGGGGCATCTCTCATAAGGGTTTCATAGGAACAACAGGTTGGGTGTGGGGCATCTCTCATAGGGGTTTCATAGGAACAACAGGTTGGGTGTGGGGCATCTCTCATAGGGGTTTCATAGGAACAACAGGTTGGGTGTGGGGCATCTCTCATAGGGGTTTCATAGGAACAACAGGTTGGCTGTGGGGCATCTCTCATAGGGGTTTCATAGGAACAACAGGTTGGGTGTGGGGCATCTCTCATAGGGGTTTCATAGGAACAACAGGTTGGGTGTGGGGCATCTCTCATAGGGGTTTCATAGGAACAACAGGTTGGGTGTGGGGCATCTCTCATAGGGGTTTCATAGGAACAACAGGTTGGGTGTGGGGCATCTCTCATAGGGGTTTCATAGGAACAACAGGTTGGGTGTGGGGCATCTCTCATAGGGGTTTCATAGGAACAACAGGTTGGGTGTGGGGCATCTCTCATAGGGGTTTCATAGGAACAACAGGTTGGGTGTGGGGCATCTCTCATAGGGGTTTCATAGGAACAACAGGTTGGGTGTGGGGCATCTCTCATAGGGCATCTCTCATCTCTCAGGGGTTTCATAGGAACAACAGGTTGGGTGTGGGGCATCTCTCATAGGGGTTTCATAGGAACAACAGGTTGGGTGTGGGGCATCTCTCATAGGGGTTTCATAGGAACAACAGGTTGGGTGTGGGGCATCTCTCATAGGGGTTTCATAGGAACAACAGGTTGGGTGTGGGGCATCTCTCATAGGGTTTCATAGGAACAACAGGTTGGGTGTGGGGCATCTCTCATAGGGGTTTCATAGGAACAACAGGTTGGGTGTGGGCCATCTCTCATAGGGGTTTCATAGGAACAACAGGTTGGGTGTGGGGCATCTCATAGGGGTTTCATAGGAACAACAGATTGGGTGTGGGGCATCTCTCATAGGGGTTTCATAGGAACAACAGGTTGGGTGTGGGGCATCTCTCATAGGGGTTTCATAGGAACAACAGGTTGGGTGTGGGGCATCTCTCATAGGGGTTTCATAGGAACAACAGGTTGGGTGTGGGGCATCTCTCATAGGGGTTTCATAGGAACAACAGGTTGGATGTGGGGCATCTCTCATAGGGGTTTCATAGGAACAACAGGTTGGGTGTGGGCCATCTCTCATAGGGGTTTCATAGGAACAATAGGTTGGGTGTGGGGCATCTCTCATAGGGGTTTCATAGGAACAACAGGTTGGATGTGGGGCATCTCTCATAGGGGTTTCATAGGAACAACAGGTTGGGTGTGGGGCATCTCTCATAGGAACAACAGGTTGGGTGTGGGGCATCTCTCATAAGGGTTTCATAGGAACAACAGGTTGGGTGTGGGGCATCTCTCATAGGGGTTTCATAGGAACAACAGGTTGGGTGTGGGGCATCTCTCATAAGGGTTTCATAGGAACAACAGGTTGGGTGTGGGGCATCTCTCATAGGGGTTTCATAGGAACAACAGGTTGGGTGTGGGGCATCTCTCATAGGGGTTTCATAGGAACAACAGGTTGGGTGTGGGCCATCTCTCATAGGAACAACAGGTTGGGTGTGGGGCATTTCTCATAAGGGTTTCATAGGAACAACAGGTTGGGTGTGGGGCATCTCTCATAGGGGTTTCATAGGAACAACAGGTTGGGTGTGGGGCATCTCTCATAAGGGTTTCATAGGAACAACAGGTTGGGTGTGGGGCATCTCTCATAGGGGTTTCATAGGAACAACAGGTTGGGTGTGGGGCATCTCTCATAGGGGTTTCATAGGAACAACAGGTTGGGTGTGGGGCATCTCTCATAGGGGTTTCATAGGAACAACAGGTTGGCTGTGGGGCATCTCTCATAGGGGTTTCATAGGAACAACAGGTTGGGTGTGGGGCATCTCTCATAGGGGTTTCATAGGAACAACAGGTTGGGTGTGGGGCATCTCTCATAGGGGTTTCATAGGAACAACAGGTTGGGTGTGGGGCATCTCTCATAGGGGTTTCATAGGAACAACAGGTTGGGTGTGGGGCATCTCTCATAGGGGTTTCATAGGAACAACAGGTTGGGTGTGGGGCATCTCTCATAGGGGTTTCATAGGAACAACAGGTTGGGTGTGGGGCATCTCTCATAGGGGTTTCATAGGAACAACAGGTTGGGTGTGGGGCATCTCTCATAGGGGTTTCATAGGAACAACAGGTTGGGTGTGGGGCATCTCTCATAGGGGTTTCATAGGAACAACAGGTTGGGTGTGGGGCATCTCTCATAGGGGTTTCATAGGAACAACAGGTTGGGTGTGGGGCATCTCTCATAGGGGTTTCATAGGAACAACAGGTTGGGTGTGGGGCATCTCTCATAGGGGTTTCATAGGAACAACAGGTTGGGTGTGGGGCATCTCTCATAGGGGTTTCATAGGAACAACAGGTTGGGTGTGGGGCATCTCTCATAGGGGTTTCATAGGAACAACAGGTTGGGTGTGGGCCATCTCTCATAGGGGTTTCATAGGAACAACAGGTTGGGTGTGGGGCATCTCTCATAGGGGTTTCATAGGAACAACAGGTTGGGTGTGGGGCATCTCTCATAGGGGTTTCATAGGAACAACAGGTTGGGTGTGGGGCATCTCTCATAGGGGTTTCATAGGAACAACAGGTTGGGTGTGGGGCATCTCTCATAGGGGTTTCATAGGAACAACAGGTTGGGTGTGGGGCATCTCTCATAGGGGTTTCATAGGAACAACAGGTTGGGTGTGGGGCATCTCTCATAGGGGTTTCATAGGAACAACAGGTTGGGTGTGGGGCATCTCTCATAGGGGTTTCATAGGAACAACAGGTTGGGTGTGGGGCATCTCTCATAGGGGTTTCATAGGAACAACAGGTTGGGTGTGGGGCATCTCTCATAGGGGTTTCATAGGAACAACAGGTTGGGTGTGGGGCATCTCATCTTTCATAGGAACAACAGGTTGGTGTGGGGCATCTCTCATAGGGGTTTCATAGGAACAACAGGTTGGGTGTGGGCCATCTCTCATAGGGGTTTCATAGGAACAACAGGTTGGGTGTGGGGCATCTCTCATAGGAACAACAGGTTGGGTGTGGGCCATCTCTCATAGGGGTTTCATAGGAACAACAGGTTGGGTGTGGGGCATCTCTCATAGGGGTTTCATAGGAACAACAGGTTGGGTGTGGGGCATCTCTCATAGGGGTTTCATAGGAACAACAGGTTGGGTGTGGGGCATCTCTCATAGGGGTTTCATAGGAACAACAGGTTGGGTGTGGGGCATCTCTCATAGCGGTTTCATAGGAACAACAGGTTGGGTGTGGGGCATCTCTCATAGGGGTTTCATAGGAACAACAGGTTGGGTGTGGGGCATCTCTCATAGGGCTTTCATAGGAACAACAGGTTGGGTGTGGGGCATCTCTCATAGGGGTTTCATAGGAACAACAGGTTGGGTGTGGGGCATCTCTCATAGGGGTTTCATAGGAACAACAGGTTGGGTGTGGGGCATCTCTCATAGGGGTTTCATAGGAACAACAGGTTGGGTGTGGGGCATCTCTCATAGGGGTTTCATAGGAACAACAGGTTGGGTGTGGGGCATCTCTCATAGGGGTTTCATAGGAACAACAGGTTGGGTGTGGGGCATCTCTCATAGGGGTTTCATAGGAACAACAGGTTGGGTGTGGGGCATCTCTCATAGGGGTTTCATAGGAACAACAGGTTGGGTGTGGGGCATCTCTCATAGGGGTTTCATAGGAACAACAGGTTGGGTGTGGGGCATCTCTCATAGGGGTTTCATAGGAACAACAGGTGGGGGGCATCTCTCATAGGGATTTCATATAAACAATGATGAATAAGATATAGAAACAGGAGAAAATGGATGCCATTTTTAAAATACTTTTCTTGGAGTGCCAGATGTGAAGGGTTTGAACATGAGACTTTTCTTTTAGTTCATTGCAACAGGCAAGCTCAGCCAAAGTACACTACATGACCAAAATTATGTGGACATCCGCTCGTCGAACATCTCATTCCAAAATCATGGACATTAATATGGAGTTGCTCCCCCCCATGCTGCTATAACAGCCTCCACTCTGCTGGGAAGGCTTTCCACTAGATATTGGATTATTGCTGCCGGGACTTGCTTCCATTCTGGCACAAGAGCATTAATGAGGGTGGGCACTGATGTTGGGCGATTAAGCCTTGCTCGCAGTTGGTGTTCCAATTCATTCCGAAGGTTTTTGGTGGGGTTGAGGTCAGGGCTCTGCGCAGGCCAGTCAAGTTCTTCCACACCAATCTCGAAAAGACATTTCTGTATGGATCTCGCTTTGTGCACAGGGCATTGTCATGCTGAAACTGGAAAGTGCCGTCCCCAAACTGTTGCCACAAATTTGGAAGCACAGAATCGTCTAGACTGTCATTGAATGTTGTAAGCGTTAAGATTTCTCTTCACTGGAACAAAGGAGCCCAAAACATGAAAAACAGCCCAGAACATTATTCCTCCTCCACCAAACTTTACAGTTGGCATTATACATTCAGGCAGGTAAGCGTTCTCCTGGCATCTGCCAAATCCAGATTAATCCGTTGGACTGCCAGATGGTGAAGCGTGATTCATCACTGCAGAGAAAGCGTTTCCACTGCTCCAGAGTCCAATGGCAGCAAGCTTTACACCACTCCAGCCGATGCTTGGCATTGCACATAGTGATCTTAGGCTTGTGTGTGGCTGCTCGGCCATGGAAACTCATTTCATGAAGCTCCCGACGAACACTTCTTGTGCTGACGTTGCTTCCAGAGGCATTTTGGAACTCAAAATGCGGAGGGCAGACGATTTTTATGCGCTACTCGCTTCAGCTCTCGCCGGTCCCATTCTGTGAGCTTGTGTGGCCTACCACTTCGCAGCTGAAACCGTTGTTGCTCCTAGACGTTTCCACATAACAGCACAAGCAGGGCAGAAATTTGATGAACTGACTTGTTGGAAAGGTGGCATCCTATGACAGTGCCATGTTAAAAGTCACTGACCTCTTCAGTAAAGCCATTCTACTGCCAATGTTTGTCAATGTTTGTCAATGGAGATTGGAATGCTGTGTGCTCTATGTTATACACCTGTCAGTATTGGGTGTGGTTGAAATCGTCAAATCCACAAATTTGTAGGGGTGTCCACATACTTTTGTATACATAGTGTATTTGAACTGATTTCCAATAGTGTTTGAACCCAGGTCTGGTCTGCCTCACTTTGTTGACAAAGTCCTGGTATCCGGGGTAGTAGGTGGTGACGATGGAGAAGATATACCAGTCGTATTCCTCCATGATCTTCAGCATGATGGAGGCCTGCTGCTCTATGGACGGGCCAAACTGGAAGAACATGGAGTGATCGTCCTGCAAACACGGGGAAGAGAGAGAAGAGCGAGAGGGAAGACAGAAGAACGGGACGTCAGGTCAACGGTCAAACGGAAATGAGATGTAAAGGAGGATAGTACACGTACAGCACATGGGGCGGCCACACACACAAACAACATCTGGAGACTCAAGGGAGGTCCAGGGGGCGATGTTGTTCAGTCACCCATGAGGACGTGATGGTTGAGATGCATTATGTATGGAACTAAGGGACTGGAGGGGACATCAGAGGAACTGTATGAAGAGGTCACGCCCAGCATCAGCTGAACGTCAGGGGTCTATTTGTGTTCATGAGTTTGTCAGTGGGGGAGTGTGTGTACGATTACTAGTGAGTGTGAGCGAGATTGTGAGTATGCATGTGTGTGTGTGTCCTCACAAGGATAGAAAAACAAGGAAAATTCTGATAAGTGGGGACATCTCACTGGTCACCCTAAGGGAAAAGGCTATTTTAGGTTTAGGGGTTAGGTTTACGGTTAGGGCTAGGGTTACAATTAGGATCAGGGTTACAATTAGGGTTAGTGGTTAGGGTTTAAGGTTAGGTTTAGGGGTTAGGGAAAATAGGATTTTGAATGGAAATCAATTGTTTGGTCCCCACAAGGATAGTAAAACAAACATGCCTGAGCGTGTGTGTGTGTGTGTGTGTGTGTGTGTGTGTGTGTGTGTGTGTGTGTGTGTGTGTGTGTGTGTGTGTGTGTGTGTGTGTGCGTGCGTGCGTGCGTGCGTGCGTGCGTGCGTGCGTGCGTGCGTGTGTGCGCGCGCATGCGTGTGTGCGTGCGTGTGTGTGTGTGTGCGTGTGTGTGTGTGTGTGTGTGTGTGTGTGTGTGTATGTGTGTGTGTGCGTGCGCGCGTGCGTGTGTGTGTGTGTATGTGTGTGTGTGTGCGTGTGTGCGTGCGTGCTTGTGTGTATGCGTGTGTGTGTGTGTGTGTGTGTGTGTGTGTGCGTGCGTGCGTGCGTGCGTGTGTGCGTGCGTGTGTGCGTGCGTGTGTATGTGTGTGTGTGCGTGCGTGCGTGTGTGTGTGTATGTGTGTGTGTGTGCGTGCGTGCGTGTGTGTGTGTATGTGTGTGTGTGTGCGTGCGTGCGTGCGTTTGTGCATGTGTGCGTGAATCTGCTCATATGTACAGTGGGGTTTGAAATGATTGACACAAAGATAAAAAAATATTACTGTATAAAGTAAATAATTCAAATACTGAGCTGTACTGTATGCTACACAAATGGAAAAGTATATTATTTTATACTAATACAATTGCTCAGAGAAATAGATGCATTTTTTTTTCTCAAAAAGGCAGGGGTCAATATTACTGACACCCCTGTTTTCAATACCTCACCATACATGGATAATGGCACTAAGCCTTTTCCCAAAATGTTTAATGAGTTGGAGAACACATTGGGATGAATCTTAGACCATTTCTCTTCCAGGAAGACAATAACACCAAGCATACATACAAATCAAATGGTTAACTGGCCACATAATCAACTTTTTGCAATAGTTATGTCAGTTTCCAGACTTGAAACCAATTGAAAACATGTGGTTTGATTTGAGGAGGACAATCCCATAAAACGCAGACGAAGGATATCAAGGATCTGGAAGGATTCTGTATGGATCCCTCCCAATGTGTTCTCCAACTCATAAAACATTTGAGAAAAAGGCTCAGTTACGTTATCCTCCCAAGGTGAGGTATTTGAAGGTTTTGAAAACAGGGTTGTCAATCATTTGTAACCCTACTTTTTTGAGACAAAAAAATGATTACTTGTTGAACAAAATCTCTTTCTCTGAGCAACTGTATAAGTATAAAATAATGTTTTTTTTAGCATACAATACAGCACAGTATTTTAAGTATTCATTTTATATAGTATTTTTTTTTCTAATTGTAATCAAGGGTGTAACGTTGGACCCCACCGTATGTGTGTACACAGTGAGTGAGTGAGTGAGTGAGTGAGTGAGTGTGTGAGTGAGCGACACCGTTAGTTTGTAAATGAATATGTGTGACGTCCATACTATATCTGTATGTTCCCGTGTGCAAGCAAGCCTGGCCTGCCTATGTGACAGCTCTGTGTGTGACTCTGTGTGTATGGGCGTGTCCATAGGTTGTGTCTCCATGTTACTCATGCAGCAGGCTGTGCTGAACTCTCCCTGGCTCAGGTCTACTCGCTCCACTCCACATCAAAGCCCACTTCCCGCCCTGTTACATCTCCCACCTCCCCCACAGGGACAGATATGGCTTGATCCGTTACCTAGCTTCTGCTTTGATGAGGTAATCACATTCCATGTCAATGGGGGACGGAAGTGTGGAAGTAGAAAAGGGGAGGTTGGGGGATTAATCCTGAAACGTTGACAGTCAGGAGACACTTCACTTGAAATAACTGTGTTAAAATAATATGCTTGTGCACAGACGCATCACAGGCGCACCCTTAAACTCTAACCTTTCTATTGAAATTCGTTCCATATGTTCTGAGGGTCATATACATTTCTAAGGTGAGTGTTTTTGTATGTATGCCGTGTTTGTCCCTTCCCATAACTTCCTGTCAATCAACCGCAAATCCACGGCAGCCATTGACTCCTCTTGATCCTCCACGTTTCTCAATCTATCCTGAGCCCTAATCTCTCCTCTTCACACCTTTACACAATTCTCTCTCTATTCTCTCTCTGTCCTACATTATTCATCACTGTGCGGATACAGATGTAATTTAATTTGAAGACTTCATTCCGCTATCATTCTATTCTCTCTTTTCTCTCTCTCTTTCTCAAATGCCATTCACTTGGATCAGCAGACACCTATTCATTATTCATAGAATAACAGCTAATCAGTCTAATGTTCTCTTTAATATCCTCATCAATTCACTCTTTTTTCTCCTAATGGAATTACTGTCTGTCAGTGTTTTGCTTTTTACTCTTCGTGTTTATCTTCTTCACACCAAGTCCTAAAGCTCAATTAGCTCATGTCTGCGAGGTGCCAATCAGTGTCCTGCAGGGCCAGCAGGGTCAAACTCGTCTCGTTCCTGATCAGCGACCAAGTTGCATGTCCTGTCCACTCACATCAGTGTTCACTAGCCCAACTAACTGTGATGTGATGCCCAACACTTGTATGGGCCCTGGTTATAAGTGGTGCACAAAATAGGATAGAGGGTGCCATTATGGATGGAACCTATGAGTGATGTGAGAGATGCTCAACGGATGAATGAAAGAGAGCGGAGAAAGGACATTTTTCTTTGAGATGGAAAAATACCTATTATTGTAACTCTCTGAAGAGTATTGTTTGAATTTTGACATGCTTTTGTCGGCATTGTGCTATGTGAGTTTGATTGTTCAGCGCGAAATCACGCGAGTCGACGCTTACATATTATGTGATGCAGTGGCACCACTTCTGCTGCTACACAACTGCCTGTTGCAGACATTAGCTAAAGGAGGCTAGTAAAGTACAGCAGCTTAAATGACTCACTATCACTATCATCATTATCCCGTTGTGCATAAAGATGACAGCAACCAGCCGCAGGTAGTCATACAACACTGTAACCTATTGCATCTCCCTGAGGATTTGTAACGTACTGTACTGGGATGAAGCATAATATGTGAGTAACCCGTCTTTAACATAGTGACTCTTACACCTCAACCACTCCTCACATCAACCACTCTGCAACACATGTATGAATATATGCAGAGTCTAGTATACAAACAAGTGCTTCCATCGCTTCCTTCTTTACAGGATGTCACCTGTTTCTATAAGATCTGCTGGGATGGGGAGCAGTGTTGAGGGCGGCTATTATTTAAACCTATTGAGACTCTGAAGTGTTGTGAGCTTGATTTATATCAGATCGTCACGGTGGCTTCGCCTGGCGTCGGAGCTGGCTGCTTCCTCTGCTGCGTCAATGTGTGCTGTGGTGTGTGTGTGTGTGTGTGTGTGTGTGTGTGTGTGTGTGTGTGTGTGTGTGTGTGTGTGTGTGTGTGTGTGTGTGTGTGTGTGTGTGTGTGTGTGTGTGTGTGTGTGTGTGTGTGTGTGTGTGTGTGTGTGTGTGTGTGTGTGTGTGTGAACAGTCTAAAGCGGGTCTGAAAGGATTTGGCAACTCATCTCCATGTCATGCCAATGAAAGCCTGTCTCCAATTAGATTTGCAGGGAGAGAACGGCATATCAGCCCTCCGCTTAACAAGCCCTGGTGGGAGAGGATTGAGAGAGAGAGAGAGAGAGAGAGAGAGAGAGAGAGAGAGAGAGAGAGAGAGAGAGAGAGAGAGAGAGAGAGAGAGAGAGAGAGAGAGAGAGAGGAGAGAGAGAGAGAGAGAGAGAGAGAGAGATAGGGGTGATGAGAGAGAGAGAGGGAGGGGGTGGCAGTTGGGGCTGAGTGAGAGATAGAGAGGAGTCTCAATTGAGAAAACAGGAAAAACCTAAGAACTCCCAGAGAGAGAGAGTAAGAACAAGAGAAGGATTCACAAACACACACATTGAAGTAGCAGCTGCGTTATCGTAGACACATCCTTTCCTTCCTCTCCTTCAAACACTCCGTTTTTCCACTTCACTCCCCTCTTTCAATCCACCTTTTATCCTCTCCCCCTTCCAACTATCTCTATCTGTCTTTCCTCTGTCTTTTCTCCATATATCTATCTTTCCCCTGTCTTTCCTCCATCTATCTATCTTTCCCCTGTCTTTCCTCCATCTATCTATCTATCTTCCCTCTGTCTTTCCTCTGTCTTTCCTCTGTCCTTCCTCTGTCTTTCCTCCATCTATCTATCTTCCCTCTGTCTTTCCTCCATCTATCTATCTTTCCTCTGTCTTTCCTCCAACTATCTATCATCCCTCGGTCTTTCCGCCATCTATCTATCTCTCCTCTGTCTTTCCTCTGTCTTTTCTCCATATATCTATCTTTCCCCTGTCTTTCCTCCATCTATCTATCTTTCCCCTGTCTTTCCTCCATCTATCTATCTATCTTCCCTCTGTCTTTCCTCTGTCTTTCCTCTGTCCTTCCTCTGTCTTTCCTCCATCTATCTATCTTCCCTCTGTCTTTCCTCCATCTATCTATCTTCCCTCTGTCTTTCCTCTGTCTTTCCTCCATCTATCTATCTTTCCTCCATCTATCTATCTTTCCTCTGTCTTTCCTCTGTCTTTCCTCCATCTATCTATCTTTCCTCTGTCTTTCCTCCATCTATCTATCTTTCCTCTGTCTGTCCTCCATCTATCTTCCCTCTCTCTGTCTTTCCTCCATCTATCTATCTTCCCTCTGTCTTTCCTCCATCTATCTATCTTTCCTCTGTCTTTCCTCCATCTATCTATCTTCACTCTGTCTTTCCTCCATCTATCTATCTTTTCTCTGTCTGTCTTCCATCTATCTTCCCTCTCTCTGTCTTTCCTCCATCTATCTATCTTCCCTCTGTCTTTCCTCCATCTATCTATCTTTCCTCTGTCTTTCCTCTGTCTTTCCTCCATCTATCTATCTTTCCTCCATCTATCTATCTTTCCTCCATCTATCTATCTTCCCTCTGTCTTTCCTCTGTCTTTCCTCCATCTATCTATCTTTCCTCCATCTATCTATCTTTCCTCTGTCTTTCCATCTTTCCTCTGTCTTTCCTCCATCTATCTATCTTTCCTCTGTCTTTCCTCCATCTATCTATCTTTCCTCTGTCTGTCCTCCATCTATCTTCCCTCTCTCTGTCTTTCCTCCATCTATCTATCTTTCCTCTCTTTCCTCCATCTATCTGTCTTTCCTCTGTCTTTCCTCCATCTATCTATCTTCACTCTGTCTTTCCTCCGTCTATCTATCTTTCCTCTGTCTGTCTTCCATCTATCTTCCCTCTCTCTGTCTTTCCTCCATCTATCTATCTTTCCTCTGTCTTTCCTCCATCTATCTATCTTTCCTCTGTCTTTCCTCCATCTATCTATCGTCCCTCTGTCTTTTCTCTATCGTTCATCCTGCTGTCAGTCTCGCTCTGTGGTTTAAGCTCACCATGCTTCATCGTCAAATTTCTTCGCTAATCAAATACACACAGAGTTAATTCACCTAACATTCCTTGTTTAATTAGGAATGACCCTATTTTGAAGTCTTTCCTGTTGCGTCGCTTTTTCTTATGCACTTCATTTGAAGAACCCAAAGTGTCTTGATTGAATCACTCCGCTATTTCTGGTCCAGGAAATGATTACACAGTTGCTCTCGTTTCATTTGCTGGGCAGCCAATAGACTAAGAACATGTGCATTCTATAAATGACGAGCTCTGGAAAATGGGGATGGTAATCATGGGAACTAGATATAGAGTGCGGTAGGACATCGCAACAATCATGGGAACTAGATATAGAGTGCGGTAGGACATCGCAACAATCATGGGAACTAGATATAGAGTGCGGTAGGACATCGCAAAAATCATGGGAACTAGATATAGAGTGCGGTAGGACATCGCAACAATCATGGGAACTAGATATAGAGTGCAGTAGGACATCGCATCATTTTGTGAGCAGCACAATATGAAATCAAAAAGAACCTCAGCATCTCAAATCTCTGGCTCCTGACTCCGATATCATTAACAAACTAGCAAAAAGTTTTCGCTCCTGTTGCGTAGCAATTAACCACTCTCACAGTAAGAAGCTCTTAATGTTATGCGTAAATCACAAGCAAATCAATGTTTGACAAAAAGTGCAGCTTTTGTACTTTAGTCAACAAACTAGTACATCTTGTGGCTGCCAGGTAGCAGTCTCACAGAAGCTGTTCTGTGGGTCGCTTCAATGAATCCCAAAGAAACCAAGTATGTACAGTAGTGTTTTGCGTATTTTACAGTCCATTAAAAAGGACATTATAGAGTTATTTTTCCAGTATAAAGTCCATTTTAACAGACTGTAAAATACACTGTGACCTTTATTATCAGCATGCTGAGGCCTGTCCTCACCACAGCCAGCAGGCTCTACCTCTGACCTCTGTGTGGGGAATATCATGTTGGTCACGTCACCAAACCCCCGTGGTCACAACCATCCTCCACACACACACAAACCATGGTCACAACCACGCACGCACGCACACATACACGCGCGCGCACACACGCACGCACGCACGCACGCACGCACGCACGCACGCACGCACGCACACACGCACGCACGCACGCACACACACACACACACACACACACACACACACACACACACACACACACACACACACACACACAAAACACGCACACGCACACGCACACGCACACGCACACACACACACACACGCACACACACGGAGGTGCTTAAACTCAGGTCATGCAATATGACTGCTCATGCACTGGTTCTACAGCTTGGAAACATATTTACCATGCACGCATACTATATGTGCACATGGTGCCATACATATACATACATGAATACATACAGTACCAGTCAAAGGTTTGGACACGCCTACTCATTCAAGGGTTTTTCTTTATTTGTACTATTTTCTACATTGTAGAATAATAGTGAAGACATCAAAACTATTAAATAACACATATGGAATCATGTAGTAACCAAAAAAGTGCTAAACAAATATATTTGAGATTTGTGATTCTTCAAAGTAGCCACCCTTTGCCTTGATGACAGCTTTGCACACTATTGGCTTTCAAAAGTCTTGAAGGAGTTCCCACATATGCTGAGCACTTGTTGGCTGCTTTTCCTTCACCCTGTGGTCCAACTCACCCCAAACCATCTAAATTGGGTTGAGGTCGGGTGATTGTGGAGGCCAGGTCATCTAATTTATCACTCCATCACTCTCCTTGGTCAAATAGCCCGTACGCAGCCTGGAGGTGTATTGGGTCATTGTCCTGTTGAAAACAAATGATAGTCCCACTAAGTGCAAACCAGATGGGACGGCGTATCTCTGTAGAATGCTGTGGCAGCCATGCTGGTTAAGTGTGCCTTGAATTCTAAATAAATCACAGACAGTGTCACCAGCAAGCACCCCACACAGCATCACACGTCCTCTTCCATGCTTCACGGTGGGAACCACATATGCAGAGATCATCCGTTTACCTACTCTGCGGCTCATAAAGACACAGCGGTTGGAACCAAAAATCTCAAATTTGGACTCAACAGACCAAAGGGCAAATTACCACAGGTTTAATGTCCATTGCTCGTGTTTCTTGGCCCAAGCAAGTCTCTTCTTATTATTGGTGTCATTTAGTAGTGGTTTCTTTGCAGCAGTTCGACCATGAAGGCCTGATTCAAGCAGTCTCCTCTGAACAGTGTATGTGGAGATGTGTGTTACTTGAACTCCATGAAGCAATTATTTGGGCTGCAATTTCTGAGGCTGGTAACTCTAATGAACTTATCCTCTGCAGCAGAGGTAACTCTGGGTCTTCCTTTCCTGTGGCGGTCCTCATGAGAGCCAGTTTCATCATAGCGCTTGATGGTTTTTGCGACTGCACTTGAAGAAACATTTTAAGTTTTTGACATTTTCCGCATTGACTGACCATGTCTTAAAGTGATGATGGACTGTTGTTTCTCTTTGCTTATTTGAGCTGTTCTTGCCATAATATGGCCTTGTCTTTAACCAAATAGGGCTATCTTCTGTATACCACCCCTACCTTATCACAACACAACTGATTGGCTCAAACGCATTAACAAGGAAAGAAATTCCACAAATTGACTATTAACAAAGCACACGTGTTAATTGAAATGCATTCCTGGTGACTACTCTGGTTGAGATAATGCCAAGCGTGTGCAAAGCTGTCATCAAGGCAAAGGGTGGCTACTTATAGAAAAAATATATTTTGATTTGTTTAACAGTTTTGGTTATTTTGGTTAACACTTATTTCATAGTGTTGATGTCTTCCCTATTATTCTACAATATAGAAAATAGTAAAAATAAAGAAAAACCCTTGAATGAGTAAGCGCACACACACACACACACACACACACACACACACACACACACACACACACACACACACACACACACACACACACACACACACACACACACACACACACACAGCAGAGTCCCCTTACTTATGATAAGACACTAATAATATAGGTCCTATTGACATAGCAGTGAATGACTCAGTGAATCAGCCCAGAAACATATAATTTTAAAAAGAGAATGACAGAAACTCATCAACTCATAGTTGATTTGAAATAGCAGGAATGATATTTCATCCTCTTCCCCAACATATTTTTTCCTCCCTCACCAACTTCTCTATTTCTGTTTCCCAACACCGGGTTCTGCTCTCAATAAACATTTAATAATGTGCTGAATATCTAATTAAAATAAATGATTATGACTTTGTGTTTCAAATTCATCTGTATTACACGTACACATACACACTCCTGTGTGAGCGCACAGGCACACGCACATGCACACGCACACTTGCTTTTTTCCAAACCTCAAACCTTTTTTCCTCCAGTCTCCACTAATGTGTCTCAAACTGCCACTCTGTGTACGGAGGGAGAAGATGGAGGAGGCCAATTGTCTTATTGGATCTGCTACTGTAACCCTACTACAGCCCTGGCAGGACTCACATCATGTCAGCCAAGCCCATTACATCCTGAAATACACTGAAATGGATTGACGGCGAGGGACATGGGGATGACAGATTAAAGGACAAGACCAGGACAGAGAGGTTGGTGTTCGGGACAGGAAGGAAGGAAGGAAGGAAGGAAGGAAGGAAGGAAGGAAGGAAGGAAGGAAGGAAGGGAGGGAGGGAGGGAGGGAGGGAGGGAGGAAGGAAGGAAGGAAGGAAGGAAGGAGGGAGGGAGGGAGGGAGGGAGGGAGGGAGGGAGGGAGGGAGGGAGGGAGGGAGGGAAGGAAGGAAGGAAGGAAGGAAGGAAGGAAGGAAGGAAGGAAGGAAGGAAGGAAGGAAGGAAGGAAGGAAGGAAGGAAGGAAGGAAAGGAGGGAGAGAGGGAGGGAGAGAGGGAGGGAGGGAGGGAGGGAGGGAGGGAGGGAAAGAGGGAGGGAGGGAGGGAGGGAGGGAGGAAGGAAGGAAGGAAGGAAGGAAGGAAGGAAGGAAGGAAGGAAGGAAGGAAGGAAGGAGGAAGGAAGGAAGGAAGGAAGGAAGGAAGGAAGGAAGGAAGGAAGGAAGGAAGGAAGGTTAGTCTGGTTGAGACAGCGAAGAAAAAAGCCCAAGACAATGAGGAAAGGAGGATGGAAGGATGGAGAAAGAGAACAAGAACTTTGCACTCTGCGGTTAATGAAAACCTCCCGTCACGAGGAGTTGATTAAGCTCGTTAACAACGGGAGAGCATGCTGGGCAATTAATCACTGATACATGGATGCGCTGCATGCTGATTGGTCCATTCCACCCCAGTCAATAGAGAGGAGCCACTTATATGTGACCATGACTGAGCCCGAGATGGGCAACTAACTACTGTATGCTATAGCGCTTTCTCAGTTCCTCTTTCCTTGATTCCTTTTGTCCTCTCTCCTCGCCTCTTTCTCAAAACACATTGGAGGAGAAGGTCTTCATTTGAATGCTAAGCTAATGCAGTGTCACTATAGAAAGACTATACTGTAAATACACTGGCGTAATGAATAGAGTGACTGAGAAGAGAAAACAACAGTTTGTATAAAAGTATATCATTGTATAAAAGCATAGTGTGGTCCAGTGTGGCTCAGTTGGTAGAAAATGGAGCTTGCAACACCCGGGTTGTGGGTTTGATTCTCACGGGGGACCAGATTCCCACGAGGGACCAGATTCCCACTGGGGACCAGATTCCCACGAGGGACCAGATTCCCACTGGGGACCAGATTCCCACGGGGGACCAGATTCCCACAGGGGACCAGATTCCCACGAGGGACCAAATTCCCACGGGGGACCAGATTCCCACTGGGGAACCAGATTCCCACTGGGGACCAGTAAGAAAAAAGTATGCAAATGTATGCACTGCATAATTCACTCTGGATAAGAGCATCTGCTAAATTACTAAAATGTAAATGTATCAATCGCGAAAAATTTGTCCCTGGAGAATGCAAGGAAATGGGTGTGCATAATGTAGGATTTACTCTAGCCTTGATTTCCCATCAAAAATCAACCTCTTGAGAAAATGGCCAGTGATTTTATGTGGGTGTTTCACTTCTGCCAAACACATGTGTGTCTCTCTCTCTTCCCCCCCTTCTCTCTAACAAGCACAAAAGGTTAGAGTGCAGAGTCGAGCCAAGTACAGAGTACAATGAGATACATGTGGTTCACAACCCTGTCAGTGTTTTTTTTTGCAAGTCTTGACTCCCATTTCCACTCCCTCTCCTCTCTCGCTCACTCCCTCTCTTTCTCTCCTCCTTCTCCTCTCAGCCTAACTCTGTCCGACACCACTTCATGCTGATTCCTCCCTTCATTCTGTTTTCCCTCACTAATATCTCTCTCTCTCTCTGTCCATTAATCAGCATACTCTCTTTCATTCTCCAACTAACTCCTTCCGTCATCTACAGTATTTATTTAAAACACTCTCTCTCAATTCAATTGGAATTTCAATTGAAGGGTCTTTATTGGCATGGACAACATATGTTTACATTGCCAAAGCAAGTGAAATAGATCATAAACAAAAGTGAAATAAATACTACAAGATTTACAGTAAACATTACACTTACAAAAGTTCCAAAAGAATAAAGACATTTCGAATGGCAAATTATGTCTATACACAGTGTTGTAATGATGTCATATTATGTCTATACACAGTGTTGTAATGATGTCATATTATGTCTATACACAGTGTTGTAATGATGTCATATTATGTCTATACACAGTGTTGTAATGATGTCATATTATGTCTATACACAGTGTTGTAATGATGTCATATTATGTCTATACACAGTGTTGTAATGATGTCATATTATGTCTATACACAGTGTTGTAATGATGTCATATTATGTCCATACACAGTGTTGTAATGATGTCATATTATGTCCATACACAGTGTTGTAATGATGTGCAAATAGTTAAAGTACAAAAGGTAAAATATATAAACATAAATATATGTTGTATTCACAAAGGTGTTTGTTCTTTAATGCTTGCCCTTTTCTTTTAGCAACAGGTCACAACTGTTTCACCCAATAGATATGGGAGTTTATCAAAAGTCAATTTGTTTTCAAATACTTTGTGAGTCTGTGTAATCTGAGGGAAATATGTGTCTCTAATATGGTCATGCATTTGGCAGGAGGTTAAGAAGTGCAGCTCAGTTTCCACCTCATTTTGTGGGCAGTGTGCACATAGCCTGTCTTCTCATGAGAGCCAGGTCTGCCTTGAGCAAACTTTCTCAATAGCAAGGCTATGCTCAGTGGTCAGGTATTCTGCCACTATGTACTCTATGTTTAGGGCCAAATAGCATTCTAGTTTGATCTGTTTTTTGGTTAATTCTTTACAATGTCTCAAGTAATTATCTTTTTGTTATCTCATGATTTTGTTGGGTCTAATTGTGTTGCTGTATTGGGGCTCTGTGGGGTCTGTTTGTGTTTGTGAACAGAGCCACAGGACCAGCTTGCTTAGGGGACTATTCTCCATGTTTATTTCTCTCTAGGTGATGGCTTTGTTATGGAAGGTTTGGGAATCGCTTCCTTTTAGGTGGTTGTAGAATTGAACGGCCCTTTTCTGGATTTTTATAATTAGTTGGTATTTGTCTAATTCTGCTCCGCATGCATTATTGGGTGTTTTACGTTGTACACTGAGGATATTTTTGTAGAATTCTGCATGAGTATCAATTTGGTGTTTGTCACAATTTGAGAATTCATTTTGAGAATTCAGACCTCACAACCATAAAGAGCAATGGGTTCTATAACTGATTCAAGTATTTTTAGCCAGATCCTAATCAGTATGTCAAATTTTATGTTCCTTTTGATGGCATAGAAGGCTCTTCTTGCCTTGTCTCTCAGATCATTCACAGCTTTGTGGAAGTTACCTGTGGCGCTGGTGTGTAGGCTGAGGTATGTATCATTCTTTTGTGTGCTTCTAGGGCAATGGTGTCTTCATGGAATTTGTATTTGTGGTCCTGGAAACTGGATCTTTTTTGGAACACCATTATTTTTGTCTTACTGAGATTTACTGTCAGGGCTCAGGTATGACAGAATCTGTGCAGAAGATCTAGGTGCTGCTGTAAGCCCTCCTTGGTTGGTGACAGAAGCACCAGATCATCAGCAAACAGTAGACATTTGACTTTAGGTTCTAGTAGGGTGAGGCCGGGTCCTGCAGACTGTTCTAGTGCACTCGCCAATTCGTTGATATATATGTTGAAGAGGGTGGGGCTTAAGCTGGTTCCCTGTCTCACCTCCTGGCCCTGTGGAAAGAAATGTGTTTTTTGCCCATTTTAACCGCAAACTTGTTGTTTGTGTACATGGATTTTATAATGTTGTATGTTTTTCCCCCAACACCACATTCAATCAATTTGTATAGAAGGCCATATTGAGTCAAAAGCTTTTTTGAAAACAAAAGCATGAGAAGACTTTGCATTTGTTTTGGTTTGTTTGTTTGTCAAGGGTGAATACGTTGTCTGCCGTACAGTAATTTGTTAAAAAGCCAATTTGACATTTGCTCAGTACATTGCTAACGCTGAGGAAATGAGCGAGTCTGCTGCTAATGATAATACAGAGGATTTTCCCAAGGTTGCTGTTCATTCAATGTAATTGAAGAATCCAATCCTGTTCTGGTTCTTTAATAGTTGATTCTATGATTTGTATTCGATCATGTATATGTTTTTGCTGTTTGTTCTTTGCTATAGAGCCAAAAAGATTGGAGAAGTGGTTTCTCCATACATCTCCATTTTGGATACATAACCGGCGCCGACAGAGATGGCCGCATCGCTTCACGTTCCTAGGAAACTATGCAGTATTTCTTTTTTTGTGTGTTATTTCTTACATTGGTACCCCAGGTAATCTTAGGTTTCATTACATACAGTTGGGAGGAACTACTGGATATAAGAGCAACGTCAAGTCACCATCATTACGACCAGGAAAACGACTTTCCCGAAGCGGATCCTCTGTTTTGCCCACCACCCAGGACAATGGATCGGATCCCAGCCGGCGAACCAAAACAACGACGCCGTAAAAGGGGCAGACGAAGAGGTCTTCTGTTCAGGCTCCGTAGACGGGCACATCGCGTACCGCTCCCGAGCATACTACTCGCCAATGTCCAGTCTCTTGACAACAAGGTTGATGAAATCCGAGCAATGGTAGCATTCCAGAGAGACATAAGAGACTGTAACGTTCTTTGCTTCACGGAAACATGGCTCACTCGAGACACGCTATCGGAGTCGGTACAGCCACCTGGTTTCTTCACGCATCGTGCCGACAGAAACAAGCATCTTTCTGGTAAGAAGAGGGGCGGGGGGTTATGCCTTATGATTAACGAGATGTGATGTGATCATAATAACATACAGGAACTCATGTCCTTCTGTTCACCTGACTTAGAATTCCTCACAATCAAATGTCGACTGCATTATCGACCAAGAGAATTCTCTTCGATTATAATCACAGCTGCATATATTCCGCCCCAAGCAGACACATCGATAGCCCTGAACAAACTTTATTTGACTCTATGTAAACTGGAAACCACATATCCTGAAGCTGCATTCATTGTAGCTGGGGATTTTAACAAAGCTAATCTGAAAACAAGACTCCCTAAATTCTATCAGCATATCGATTGTGCTACCAGGGCTGGTAAAACCCTAGATCATTGTTATTCTAACTTCAGCGACGCATATAAAGCCCTCCCCCACCCTCCTTTCGGAAAAGCTGACCACAACTCCATTTTGTTGCTCCCTGCCTATAGACAGAGACTAAAATAGGAAGCTCCCATGCTCAGGTCTGTTCAACTCTGGTGCGACCAATCTGATTCTACGCTTCAAGATTGCTTCGAACACGTGGATTGGGATATGTTCCGCATTGCGTCAAACAACAACACTGACAAATACGCTGATTCGGTGAGCGAGTTTATTAGCAAGTGCATCGGTGATGTCGTACCCACAGCAACTATTAAAACCTACCCAAACCAGAAACCGTGGATTGATGGCAGCATTCGCACGCAACTGAAGGCGCGAACCACTGGTTTTAATCAGGGCAAGGTGAACGGAAACATGATCGAATACAAACAGTGTAGCTATTCCCTCTGCAAGGCAATCAAACAAGCTAAGCATCAGTATAGCGACAAAGTAGAGTCACAATTCAACAGCTTGCGGGCCAGGATGTCATGCTCCCAGATAGACTAAACAACTTCTTTGCTCACTTTGAGGACAATACAGTGCCACTGACACGGCCCGCTACCAAAACCTGAGGACTGTCCTTCACTGCAGCTGATGTGAGTAAAACATGTAAACGTGTTAACCCTCGCAAGGCTGCAGGCCCAGATAGCATCCCCAGCAGCGTCCTCAGAGCATGTGCAGACCAGCTGGCTGGTGTGTTTACGGACATATTCAATCAATCCTTATCCCAGTCTGCTGTTCCCACATGCCTCAAGAGGGCCACCATTGTTCCTGTTCCCAAGAAAGCTAAGGTAACTGAGCTAAATGACTACCGCCCCGTAGCACTCACTTCCGTCATCACGAAGTGCTTTGAGAGACTAGTCAAGGACCATATCATCTCCACCCTACCTGACACCCTAGACCCACTCCAATTTGCTTACCGCCCCAATAGGTCCACAGACGACGCAATTGCAACCACACTGCACACTGCCCTAACCCATCTGGACAAGAGGAATACCTATGTGAGAATGCTGTTCAACGACTACAGCTCAGCATTTAACACCATAGTACCCTCCAAACTCGTCATCAAGCTCGAGACCCTGGGTCTCGACCCCGCCCTGTGCAACTGGGTACTGGACTTCCTGACGGGCCACCCCCAGGTGGTGAGGGTAGGTAACAACATCTCCACCCCGCTGATCCTCAACATTGGGGCCCCACAAGGGTGCGTTCTGAGCCCTCTCCTGTACTCCCTGTTCACACACGACTGCGTGGTCATGCACGCCTCCAACTCAATCATCGAGTTTGCAGACAACGAAAATAACCTCACACTTAACGTCAACAAAACAAAGGAGATCGTAGACTTCAGGAAACAGCAGAGGGAGCACCCCCTTATCCACATCGACGGGACAGTAGTGGAGAGTGTAGTAAGTTTTAAATTCCTCGGTGTACACATCAAATCAAATTTATTTGTCACATACACATGGTTAGCAGATGTTAATGCGAGTGTAGCGAAATGCTTGTACTTCTAGTTCCGACAATGCAGTAATAACCAACGAGTAATCTAACCTAACAATTCCAAAACTACTACCTTATACACACAAGTGTAAAGGGATAAAGAATATGTACATAAAGATATATGAATGAGTGATGGTACAGAACGGCATAGGCAAGATGGAGTAGATGGTATAGAGTACAGTATATACAAACTTTTAGATTTGATAGCGAAGCTGAGAGGTCAAATATACTGTTTAGGTTTTCTACTGCCAAGTTTACACCTTCACTATTACAGTAAAATATTTTGTCCGGGATATTGTCTGGAAGGGATTGAATTTGTTGTTGCCTAATATTTTTGGGGTAGATTTCCACACTACTTTCCTGTCATCTACAGCATTTCTTAATACTATTCAGTTCCTTTGGCTTTGATGCCTCATGATCGAGCAAAGCTCTGTTCAAGTACTGTGATTTTGCTGTGATCTGATAGTGGTGTCAGTGGACTGACTGTGAACGCTCTAAGAGACTCTGGGTTGAGGTCAGTGATAAGGTAGTCTACAGTACTAGCCAAGAGATGAGCTATATGTGTACCTACCATAGGAGTCCCCTCGAAGCCAACCATTGACTATGTACATACCCAGTGTCCGACAGAGCTGCAGGAGTTGTGACCCGATTTTGTTGGCTATGTTGTCGTATTTGTGCCTAGGGGGGCATATGTGTGTTGAGTGTGTCAGGTCTCTCTCTCTCTCTCTCTCTCTCTCTCTCTCTCTCTCTCTCTATATCTCTCTCTCTCTCTCTCTCTCTCTCTCTCTCTCTCTCTCTCTCTCTCTCTCTCTCTCTCTCTCTCTCTCTCTCTCTCTCTCTCTCTCTCTCTCTTAATTCAAATGGGATAGATTGGCACCTCCTTTCATCTGCAATATCTCCTCTCTCTTTATAGTCCTTCAATTTTAACCGTCGCTTTTAATCTTTTTTTCCTCCTGTCATAATAGTTTTCAACCGTATCTTTTTTGCAATATGTAACATTTGATTCAAAAACAATTTGCCAAACATTTCCCACTGCCTCCCACTTCTCTGAGAGAGGAAATGCAACCAACCAACTCTCCATTTCTGGGTCCATGTCTCATCTAACTGAAGACACTGTTTGACTGGCATCAGCTGTACTGTCAGATTCATAGAAAGAGAAAGAAAGAGGTCTGGAGAAAGTGAGTGTTACAGAGAGAGGAGGAGAGAGAGGGGTGATGAGAGTGAGAGAGAGAGAGAGGGAGAGAGAGAGAGAGAGAGAGAGAGAGAGAGAGAGAGAGAGAGAGAGAGAGAGAGAGAGAGAGAGAGGGGGGTGATGAGAGAGAGAGAGGGGTGATGAGAGAGAGAGAGAGAGAGAGAGAGAGAGAGAGAGAGAGAGAGAGAGAGAGAGAGAGAGAGAGAGGGGTGAGAGAGAGAGAGAGAGGGGTGATGAGAGTGTGTGAGAGAGAGAGAGAGAGAGAGAGAGAGAGAGAGAGAGAGAGAGAGAGAGAGAGAGAGAGAGAGAGAGATAGGGAGAGGGAGAGGGAGAGGGAGAGGAGTGAAGGAAAGAGAGAGAGATAGCAAGAGGGAGAGAGATATGGAGAGGGAGTGAAGGAAAGAGAGAGGGAGTGAGGGATAGAGAGAGACATTTCAAAGACATGCAGTGTTTCCATGGCAACGCGGTTTCCATCGAAACAATCTGGCTAAAGACGCCATTAGTGTGAAGAAATATCCACTTACACTCTGTTGCACTGTATGCACACAAACATAAAAACATAGAAACACACAGTATATTTTACATGCACACACACTAACAGACACACACGCTCTGTGAAATCACACACAGTCGAGCGATGACTAAAAAACACGAGGTCATTAACAATAGCAACAATTACAGAGCAATTATGTCTATTCTACATGACCTAATTATAGGAATGTTTTATGTGGCATGGGGTGTGACCGTGTGATGAAAGGCAGAGTGTGGTAATATTCTTTGTACTGCTAGTGTCTCTTTAATGTGTGTGTGTGTATGTGTGTGTGTTTTTTTGTTTAACTATCCTTGTGGGTACTATCCAGAAGTCCTCACAAGGTAGCGAAACAAGGAAAATTCATTCGCAAGTGGGGACATTTTGCCGGTCCCCACAAGGAAAAATTATATTTCAGGCTTAGGGCTTAGGTTAGAATTAGGGTTCGATTTAGAATTAAGGTTGGTGTTAACTGTTAGTGGTTAGGGTTATGTATAGTTTTAGGGTATGGGGTTAAGGTTAGGGTTATGTATAGTTTTAGGGTTTTGGGGTTAAGGTTAGGGGTTACGGTTAGGTTTAGGAGTTAGGGTTATGTTTTGTTTTAGGGTTTTGGGGTTAAGGTTATGGTTAGGGTTAGGGTTCGGGTTAGGAATTAGGGTTAGGTATAGTTTAAGGGTTAGGGTTAGGATTTGGAGTTAAGGTTAGGTTTAGGATTAAGATTAGGGTTAGGGTTATGGTTAGGTTAAGGGTTAAGGTTAGGGTTTAGGGAAAATAGGATTTTGGATGGGAATCAATTATTTGGTCACCAGAAGGATAGCAATACAAAACTGTGTGTGTGTGTGTGTGTGTGTGTGTGTGTGTGTGTGTGTGTGTGTGTGTGTGTGTGTGTGTGTGTGTGTGTGTGTGTGTGTGTGTGTGTGTGTGTGTGTGTGTGTGTGTGTGTGTGTGTGTGTGTATACTGCAGTTAATTCCTCTCTTAGTAATTAGGCTGGAGGGGCCAAATGCTCTTGTTGTGTGTGTGCCCTGTTTTGTGATGGCACGGTACGGTTGATGATTCAATGGGCAGCATCTTTTACAGAGTGGCTTGTCACAACAACAGCTGAGATATACTTATGTCAGTGCGTCATCGCCTCGCTCTGTCAGAACACAGTCCCAGGTCCCCTGTCACATTTACATACTAGCCAACGCCACTAAGGGCCCGCAGCTGTGTGTCTGATGCTGGAGGGGGGCTCTGGTGTGGATCTAGAAAACTGTGTGTAATAATTGTTCATGATATTTCAAAACAATGGACCAATTGCAACAACTGATGGCCACTATATTATCTCCAGTTGATCTCTGATTTAACCATCAATAGTAGCTAAAATCTCCATCATAGCTGATCTCTGATTTAACCATCAATAGTAGCTAAAATCTCCATCATAGCTGATCTCTGATTTAACCATCAATAGTAGCTAAAATCTCCATCATAGCTGATCTCTGATTTAACCATCAATAGTAGCTAAAATCTCCATCATAGCTGATCTCTGATTTAACCATCAATACTAGGTAAAATCTCCATCATAGTTGATCTCTGATTTAACCATCAATACTAGCTAAAATCTCCATCATAGCTGATCTCTGATTTAACCATCAATAGTAGCTAAAATCTCCATCATAGCTGATCTCTGATTTAACCATCAATAGTAGCTAAAATCTCCATCATAGCTGATCTCTGATTTAACCATCAATACTAGCTAAAATCTCCATTATAGCTGATCTCTGATTTAACCATCAATACTAGCTAAAATCTCCATCATAGCTGATCTCTGATTTAACCATCAATACTAGCTAAAATCTCCATCATAGCTGATCTCTGATTTAACCATCAATAGTAGCTAAAATCTCCATCATAGCTGATCTCTGAAACCATCAATAGTAGCTAAAATCATCATAGCTGATCTCTGATTTAACCATCAATAGTAGCTAAAATCTCCATCATAGCTGATCTCTGAAACCATCAATAGTAGCTAAAATCATCATAGCTGATCTCTGATTTAACCATCAATAGTAGCTAAAATCTCCATCATAGCTGA
Source organism: Oncorhynchus keta (assembly GCF_023373465.1). Lineage (NCBI taxonomy): Eukaryota > Metazoa > Chordata > Actinopteri > Salmoniformes > Salmonidae > Oncorhynchus > Oncorhynchus keta. The sequence continues at coordinate 72,686,331 of NC_068430.1, forward strand.
TCTCTGATTTAACCATCAATACTAGCTAAAATCTCCATTATAGCTGATCTCTGATTTAACCATCAATACTAGCTAAAATCTCCATCATAGCTGATCTCTGATTTAACCATCAATACTAGCTAAAATCTCCATCATAGCTGATCTCTGATTTAACCATCAATAGTAGCAAAATATCATAGCTGATCTCTGATTTAACCATCAATACTAGCTAAAATCTCCATTATAGCTGATCTCTGATTTAACCATCAATACTAGCTCAAATCTCCATCATAGCTGATCTCTGATTTAACCATCAATACTAGCTAAAATCTCCATCATAGCTGATCTCTGATTTAACCATCAATAGTAGCTAAAATCTCCATCATAGCTGATCTCTGATTTAACCATCAATAGTAGCTAAAATCTCCATCATAGCTGATCTCTGATTTAACCATCAATAGTAGCTAAAATCTCCATCATAGCTGATCTCTGATTTAACCATCAATAGTAGCTAAAATCTCCATCATAGCTGATCTCTGATTTAACCATCAATACTAGCTAAAATCTCCATTATAGCTGATCTCTGATTTAACCATCAATACTAGCTAAAATCTCCATCATAGCTGATCTCTGATTTAACCATCAATACTAGCTAAAATCTCCATTATAGCTGATCTCTGATTTAACCATCAATACTAGCTAAAATCTCCATCATAGCTGATCTCTGATTTAACCATCAATACTAGCTAAAATCTCCATCATAGCTGATCTCTGATTTAACCATCAATAGTAGCTAAAATCTCCATCATAGCTGATCTCTGATTTAACCATCAATACTAGCTAAAATCTCCATTATAGCTGATCTCTGATTTAACCATCAATACTAGCTAAAATCTCCATCATAGCTGATCTCTGATTTAACCATCAATAGTAGCTAAAATCTCCATCATAGCTGATCTCTGATTTAACCATCAATACTAGCTAAAATCTCCATCATAGCTGATCTCTGATTTAAGCAATAGTAGCTAAAATCTCCATCATAGCTGATCTCAATTGCAACCATCATCCAGCACCGATTCACTGCTCCATCATGTGGATGTTGGAGTTACAAACAGTTTTCAAGACGATTTCACCCTCTGGTGAGTATAATTATCAGAACATTTTAATCTTGTTATTTGAGCAGACTTAGGGTGATTTATCTATTTGACAATCATTCCATACAACTGAAATAAAGTATTTCATTACAATTGATGTAATCCCTGAATGACTTGACATTTCTTATTAAAACATGGTCATTTTTCATCAAGAGGGTAAAGGGAAATATTCCTGAACTCGCGACACATTTGACATTTGAAACTAAATTGTGATTGTGTTGCGTTGCGTTTTGAATCAAATGATATTGTATTGTAATAAAGTTACACAAAGTTGCACAAATTATATCAAAATGGTGTATTTCTTTCTAGTCGTGTTGGTGGTTTGGCTGGTAGAGAAGAGTAACATTTCCTATGTTGTGTGGATAGTGGAGGTTATTTCTTTACTTGCAGAAACACTGATTGAACCTTTATCTGTTCTTACAGGACAACAAGGCCAGTCGGCCTACTGTGGCATACTTGACTTTATTGAAGAAACAATGTCTGAATTGGAAAGAAATGAGTCAGGGAGAGTCGTTCCTTATTGTCTGGAAGTTGTTGTCCGAACCAGAGAAACAGACAATGACTATTTTCCAAGCCATTTCCACTGTCTTGCATCAAACCGGCTTGACTGAAACGTGGATTAATGTGCACTGTCCCTGTAAAAAATACTCACACCCAAACACCATAACAGCTTCAGATCAGCTGGTCTGCTAGTTTCATTCCGCAGTTTATTCAGCAATCAGGTTGATTTTAGCTCGGAGCTCCAACGAAACCTCCCGTTGGTAGAGTGTTAAGAAACTCATCGGTAACCTGCAGGTAACCTCTCAGTCGAATAGTCTTCCAATCTACAGTAACATCCTATAGTAAAGGAAAGAGGCTACAGTATTTACTGTAGATGTACACACAGCTACTGGACAGAGCTATACGCTAGACAACTGAAGGAAGGGGGGGGGGTTGCTTCCGTGCGTGCATGTGCGTAGAGGTGTGTGTGCACGGATTTGTGTCTCTGCACATCTGTGTCGAGTGTGTGTGTTTGTGTGTGTGTGTGTGTGTCTAGAATGCTACGCTTCTGCTTTGATGCAGAACAGAGGAAACGATGGAGAGACCCCTTCAGTCAAAGCGCAGACAGACAGGCAGAACAGACAGGCAGATAGAGAGTCTGGCGCTCCCCTCTGAGTGTCTATTGAATAAACACGCTGTCTGTGACAACACACTACAGGGGCTAACAGCTGCACAGCCACCTCTCTCAGCCCACACTCATCCGCACTAATGTACAGTCATCTACTCACGCTGGTGTGTGTGTGTGTGTGTGTGTGTGTGTGTGTGTGTGTGTGTGTGTGTGTGTGTGTGTGTGTGTGTGTGTGTGTGTGTGTGTGTGTGTGTGTGTGTGTGTGTGTGTGTGTGTGTGTGTGTGTGTGTGTGAGAGAGAGAGAGAGAGAGAGAGAGAGGGAAAGACAGAGAGAGAGAGAGAGAGAGAGAGAGAGAGAGAGAGAGAGAGAGAGAGAGAGAGAGAGAGAGGAAAGACAGAGATATATAGTGAGATAGAGAGAGAGAGCTAATACATTGAGTAGAGGCGGTGTTTGAGGCAGTCTGAAGGAATAGTATTAAATACGGGGAGAATAGATAGAGGAGGCAAGTTCTGGGTATTTACTCACGGAGAGAGAGGAAAGGTTGAGTTTGCTCTAATTGACTAGCGCAGGGGAGGGCAATCATTTACATTCATCAGAGGCTCACTTTGTTTAGAGGGAGGGAGGGAGGGAGGGAGGGAGGGAGGGAGGGAGGGAGGGAGGGAGGGAGGGAGGGAGGGAGGGAGGGAGGGAGGGAGGGAGGGAGGGAGGGAGGGAGGGAGGGATGAGAAAATCATATTCCTGTCTGATCGAGTTTCTCTCCTTCATTTGTGTGTGCGTGAGAGAGTGTCTGTTCGAGAGAGTGTCTGTCTCTGTGCGTGAGAGAGTGTCTGTTCGAGGGAGTGTCTGTCTGTGTCTGTGACAGTTGGTGTCTTCAGAAGCAGCAGAGCCTGTCATCTCCAGCTCAGTGATCTTTGTCTACAGTATGTGGAGAGCAGTGACACCCTGATGATTGGCACGTTCATTGACACACACACACCAAATTCAGGCCCCGTCCAATAGTAATAATCATCCTAACCTTCGCTCACACACTACCCAGCAGTAAGGACTTACACCTCCCTCTGTGAGCTCACACCCTATTCAGCTACTGGAAGTGTCTAATACACTGACTAACCTCCATTTACCTACACTACATAGAATCAAATTATATTGTATGCTGCACACTAACACTACGACGTAGGCAGTTACGGACACTACTATTCATCAAGTGTACACTAACAACCCCATTTATCTGCATTACATAGAACTAGGGGCTGGGAATTGCCGGGGACCTCACGATACGATATTATCACGATATGTATTGTGATTCTCACATCTCGATACGTTGTGTGATTCAACACTGCGATTTCATTGCGATTTGATGTTCCAATCACATTGCTCTCTGCGGCAGAGAGAGAAGAGAGAGGCATGAAAACATTTGTTTTGATCAGTCAGGGAAATAAATGTGCTAAAAACATGTTGGCTCACTATTTAAAAAAAGAAGATGGAGAACAAGCTATAGGATGAGAAATAGTGTTGTTTAGTCGCAGGTACAGCCGACTAGCACTAGCCAATGCTGGTCTTGTACACTGTGGCCTAACACTATGGGGTGTATACTCATTAACACTGTCTTGAACATTAATATTAAGGAGTTTAATCGGCAGCTATGATTAACAAATCGCACATTCAAATGAGATGAATAACAGCTGTGACAAAACGAAAACAGGCCAACATTTCATGTGATCATTTGCTGTTTCAGGAAGAGAATATGACAAACGTTCTCACTTGTCATGCAAATGTATCAAAGGCGACATAGCTGATTTGCATTTAATGCCAAACACTATATGCTTTGAATTAAGTTGTGAATCAAAACAGCTGGCCGTTGTCAGAGAGAAACGATCTGCTGTCACGAGAAGCAGACAGAGGATGTCGTTAGATTTGAATTATCTGTCATCGTTTCTCAGTTAATTGCATCACATGGTAATTAACACGCCTGGCATTCACTAACAGAGAAAGGCAAGATAGTTACATTGAGGGAATGTATCAGAATGGCCCATGCCAGGCAGACACACTAAAACCTTTAGTCAACTGTTGAAAGTCCACACGCAATATCACTGACCCCATCAAGGACATGATTAGACATCTAAAATAAAAAAGGAAAGGTGCCAGAGAGAAGGCAGGGGAATATGAATGGGGTTTAACAGGAAAAGAACAGAGGCGAAAGCGTAAGGAAATAGGGGAATATGAATGGGGTTTAACAGGAAAAGAACCGAGGCGAAAGCGTAAGGAAATAGGGGAATGTGAATGGGGTTTAACAGGAAAAGAACCGAGACGAAAGCGTAAGGAAATAGGGGAATGTGAATGGGGTTTAACAGGGAAAAGAACAGAGGTGAAATCGTAAGGAAATAGGGGAATATGAATGGGGTTTAACAGGGAAAAGAACCGAGACGAAAGCGTAAGGAAATAGGGGAATATGAATGGGGTTTAACAGGAAAAGAACCGAGACGAAAGCGTAAGGAAATAGGGGAATGTGAATGGGGTTTAACAGGAAAAGAACAGAGGTGAAAGCGTAAGGAAATAGGGGAATGTGAATGGGGTTTAACAGGAAAAGAACAGAGGTGAAAGCGTAAGGAAATAGGGGAATGTGAATGGGGTTTAACAGGAAAAGAACAGAGGTGAAAGCCTAAGGAAATAGGGGAATATGAATGGGGTTTAACAGGAAAAGAACAGAGGTGAAAGCGTAAGGAAATAGGGGAATATGAATGGGGTTTAACAGGAAAACAACAGAGGTGAAAGCGTAAGGAAATAGGGGAATGTGAATGGGGTTTAACAGGAAAAGAACCGAGGCGAAAGAGTAAGGAAATAGGGGAATATGAATGGGGTTTAACAGGAAAAGAACCGAGGTGAAAGCGTAAGGAAATAGGGGAATATGAATGGGGTTTAACAGGAAAAGAACAGAGGTGAAAGCGTAAGGAAATAGGGGAATATGAATGGGGTTTAACAGGAAAACAACAGAGGTGAAAGCGTAAGGAAATAGGGGAATATGAATGGGGTTTAACGGGGAAAAGAACAGAGGTGAAAGCGTAAGGAAATAGGGGAATGTGAATGGGGTTTAACAGGACAAGAACAGAGGTGAAAGCGTAAGGAAATAGGGGAATATGAATGGGGTTTAACAGGAAAAGAACAGAGGGGAAAGCGTAAGGAAATAGGGGAATATGAATGGGGTTTAACAGGAAAAGAACCGAGGCGAAAGCATAAGGAAATAGGGGAATGTGAATGGGGTTTAACAGGAAAAGAACAGAGGTGAAAGCGTAAGGAAATAGGGGAATATGAATGGGGTTTAACAGGAAAAGAACAGAGATGAAAGCGTAAGGAAATAGGGGAATGTGAATGGGGTTTAACAGGAAAAGAACAGAAAAGAAATAGGGGAATGTGAATGGGGTTTAACAGGACAAGAACAAAGGTGAAAGCGTAAGAAATAGGGGAATATGAATGGGGTTTAACAGGAAAAGAACAGAGGTGAATGCGTAAGGAAATAGGGGAATATGAATGGGGTTTAACAGGAAAACAACAGAGGTGAAAGCTTAAGGAAATAGGGGAATATGAATGGGGTTTAAAAGAACAGAGAAAAGAAATAGGGAATGAAAGGGTTTAACAGGACAAGAACAGAGGTGAAAGGGGGGGAATATGAATGGGGTTTAACAGGAAAACAACAGAGGTGAAAGCGTAAGGAAATAGGGGAATATGAATGGGGTTTAACGGGGAAAAGAACAGAGGTGAAAGCGTAAGGAAATAGGGGAATGTGAATGGGGTTTAACAGGACAAGAACAGAGGTGAAAGCGTAAGGAAATAGGGGAATATGAATGGGGTTTAACAGGAAAAGAACAGAGGGGAAAGCGTAAGGAAATAGGGGAATATGAATGGGGTTTAACAGGAAAAGAACCGAGGCGAAAGCATAAGGAAATAGGGGAATATGAATGAGGTTTAACAGGAAAAGAACCGAGGCGAAAGCGTAAGGAAATAGGGAATGTGAATGGGGTTTAACAGGAAAAGAACAGAGGTGAAAGCGTAAGGAAATAGGGGAATATGAATGGGGTTTAACAGGAAAAGAACAGAGGTGAAAGCGTAAGGAAATAGGGGAATATGAATGGGGTTTAACAGGAAAAGAACAGAGGCAAAAGCATAAGGAAATAGCGGAATGCGAATGGGGTTTAACAGGACAAGAACAGAGGCAAAAGCGTAAGGAAATAGGGGAATGTGAATGGAGTTTAACAGGAAAAGAACAGAGGCGAAAGCGTAAGGAAATAGGGGAATGTGAATGGAGTTTAACAGGAAAAGAACAGAGGCAAAAGCGTAAGGAAATAGCGGAATGCGAATGGGGTTTAACAGGACAAGAACAGAGGCAAAAGCGTAAGGAAATAGGGGAATGTGAATGGGGTTTAACAGGAAAAGAACAGAGGTGAGAGCGTAAGGAAATAGGGGAATATGAATGGGGTTTAACAGGGAAAAGAACCGAGACGAAAGCGTAAGGAAATAGGGGAATGTGAATGGGGTTTAACAGGGAACCGAGACGAAAGCGTAAGGAAATAGGGGAATGTGAATGGGGTTTAACAGGACAAGAACAGAGGTGAAAGCGTAAGGAAATATGGGAATATGAATGGGGTTTAACAGGAAAAGATCAGAGGCGAAAGTGTAAGGAAATAGGGGAATATGAATGGGGTTTAACAGGAAAAGAACCGAGGCGAAAGCGTAAGGAAATAGGGAATGTGAATGGGGTTTAACAGGAAAAGAACAGAGGTGAAAGCGTAAGGAAATAGGGGAATGTGAATGGGGTTTAACAGGACAAGAACAGAGGTGAAAGCGTAAGGAAATAGGGGAATATGAATGGGGTTTAACAGGAAAGAACAGAGGGGAAAGCGTAAGGAAATAGGGGAATATGAATGGGGTTTAACAGGAAAAGAACCGAGGCGAAAGAGTAAGGAAATAGGGGAATATGAATGGGGTTTAACAGGAAAAGAACCGAGGTGAAAGCGTAAGGAAATAGGGGAATATGAATGGGGTTTAACAGGAAAACAACAGAGGTGAAAGCGTAAGGAAATAGGGGAATATGAATGGGGTTTAACGGGGAAAAGAACAGAGGTGAAAGCGTAAGGAAATAGGGGAATGTGAATGGGGTTTAACAGGACAAGAACAGAGGTGAAAGCGTAAGGAAATAGGGGAATATGAATGGGGTTTAACAGGAAAAGAACAGAGGGGAAAGCGTAAGGAAATAGGGGAATATGAATGGGGTTTAACAGGAAAAGAACCGAGGCGAAAGCATAAGGAAATAGGGGAATATGAATGGGGTTTAACAGGAAAAGAACCGAGGCGAAAGCGTAAGGAAATAGGGGAATATGAATGGGGTTTAACAGGAAAAGAACAGAGGTGAAAGCGTAAGGAAATAGGGGAATATGAATGGGGTTTAACAGGAAAAGAACAGAGATGAAAGCGTAAGGAAATAGGGGAATGTGAATGGGGTTTAACAGGAAAAGAACAGAGGCGAAAGCGTAAGGAAATAGGGGAATGTGAATGGGGTTTAACAGGAAAAGAACAGAGGCGAACGTAAGGAAATAGGGGAATGTGAATGGGGTTTAACAGGAAAAGAACAGAGGTGAAAGCGTAAGGAAATAGGGGAATGTGAATGGGGTTTAACAGGAAAAGAACAGAGGCGAAAGCGTAAGGAAATAGGGGAATGTGAATGGGGTTTAACAGGAAAAGAACAGAGGTGAAAGCGTAAGGAAATAGGGGAATATGAATGGGGTTTAACAGGAAAAGAACAGAGATGAAAGCGTAAGGAAATAGGGGAATGTGAATGGGGTTTAACAGGAAAAGAACAGAGGCGAAAGCGTAAGGAAATAGGGGAATGTGAATGGGGTTTAACAGGAAAAGAACAGAGGTGAAAGCGTAAGGAAATAGGGGAATATGAATGGGGTTTAACAGGACAAGAACAGAGGTGAAAGCGTAAAGAAATAGGGGAATGTGAATGGGGTTTAACAGGAAAAGAACAGAGGCAAAAGCGTAAGGAAATAGGGGAATGTGAATGGGGTTTAACAGGAAAAGAACCGAGACGAAAGCGTAAGGAAATAGGGGAATGTGAATGGGGTTTAACAGGAAAAGAACAGAGGCGAAAGCGTAAGGAAATAGGGGAATATGAATGGGGTTTAACAGGGAAAAGAACCGAGACGAAAGCGTAAGGAAATAGGGGAATGTGAATGGGGTTTAACAGGGAAAAGAACCGAGACGAAAGCGTAAGGAAATAGGGGAATGTGAATGGGGTTTAACAGGACAAGAACAGAGGTGAAAGCGTAAGGAAATATGGGAATATGAATGGGGTTTAACAGGAAAAGATCAGAGGCGAAAGTGTAAGGAAATAGGGGAATATGAATGGGGTTTAACAGGAAAAGAACCGAGGCGAAAGCGTAAGGAAATAGGGGAATGTGAATGGGGTTTAACAGGAAAAGAACAGAGGCGAAAGCGTAAGGAAATAGGGGAATGTGAATGGGGTTTAACAGGACAAGAACAGAGGTGAAAGCGTAAGGAAATAGGGGAATATGAATGGGGTTTAACAGGAAAAGAACAGAGGGGAAAGCGTAAGGAAATAGGGAATATGAATGGGGTTTAACAGGAAAAGAACCGAGGCGAAAGCATAAGGAAATAGGGGAATGTGAATGGGGTTTAACAGGAAAAGAACAGAGGTGAAAGCGTAAGGAAATAGGGGAATATGAATGGGGTTTAACAGGAAAAGAACAGAGATGAAAGCGTAAGGAAATAGGGGAATGTGAATGGGGTTTAACAGGAAAAGAACAGAGGCGAAAGCGTAAGGAAATAGGGGAATGTGAATGGGGTTTAACAGGAAAAGAACCGAGGCGAAAGAGTAAGGAAATAGGGGAATATGAATGGGGTTTAACAGGAAAAGAACCGAGGTGAAAGCGTAAGGAAATAGGGGAATATGAATGGGGTTTAACAGGAAAACAACAGAGGTGAAAGCGTAAGGAAATAGGGGAATATGAATGGGGTTTAACGGGGAAAAGAACAGAGGTGAAAGCGTAAGGAAATAGGGGAATGTGAATGGGGTTTAACAGGACAAGAACAGAGGTGAAAGCGTAAGGAAATAGGGAATATGAATGGGGTTTAACAGGAAAACAACAGAGGTGAAAGCTAAGGAAATAGGGGAATATGAATGGGGTTTAACGGGGAAAAGAACAGAGGTGAAAGCGTAAGGAAATAGGGGAATGTGAATGGGGTTTAACAGGACAAGAACAGAGGTGAAAGCGTAAGGAAATAGGGGAATATGAATGGGGTTTAACAGGAAAAGAACAGAGGGGAAAGCGTAAGGAAATAGGGGAATATGAATGGGGTTTAACAGGAAAAGAACCGAGGCGAAAGCATAAGGAAATAGGGGAATATGAATGAGGTTTAACAGGAAAAGAACCGAGGCGAAAGCGTAAGGAAATAGGGGAATGTGAATGGGGTTTAACAGGAAAAGAACAGAGGTGAAAGCGTAAGGAAATAGGGGAATATGAATGGGGTTTAACAGGAAAAGAACAGAGATGAAAGCGTAAGGAAATAGGGGAATGTGAATGGGGTTTAACAGGAAAAGAACAGAGGCGAAAGCGTAAGGAAATAGGGGAATGTGAATGGGGTTTAACAGGAAAAGAACAGAGGCGAAAGCGTAAGGAAATAGGGGAATGTGAATGGGGTTTAACAGGACAAGAACAGAGGTGAAAGCGTAAGGAAATAGGGGAATATGAATGGGGTTTAACAGGAAAAGAACAGAGGCAAAAGCATAAGGAAATAGCGGAATGCGAATGGGGTTTAACAGGACAAGAACAGAGGCAAAAGCGTAAGGAAATAGGGGAATGTGAATGGGGTTTAACAGGAAAAGAACAGAGGCGAAAGCGTAAGGAAATAGGGGAATATGAATGGGGTTTAACAGGGAAAAGAACCGAGACGAAAGCGTAAGGAAATAGGGGAATGTGAATGGGGTTTAACAGGAAAAGAACCGAGACGAAAGCGTAAGGAAATAGGGGAATGTGAATGGGGTTTAACAGGAAAAGAACAGAGGTGAAAGCGTAAGGAAATAGGGGAATGTGAATGGGGTTTAACAGGAAAAGAACAGAGGCGAAAGCGTAAGGAAATAGGGGAATGTGAATGGGGTTTAACAGGAAAAGAACAGAGGCGAAAGCGTAAGGAAATAGGGGAATGTGAATGGGGTTTAACAGGAAAAGAACAGAGGTGAAAGCGTAAGGAAATAGGGGAATATGAATGGGGTTTAACAGGAAAAGAACAGAGGGGAAAGCGTAAGGAAATAGGGGAATATGAATGGGGTTTAACAGGAAAAGAACCGAGGCGAAAGCATAAGGAAATAGGGGAATATGAATGGGGTTTAACAGGAAAAGAACAGAGGTGAAAGCGTAAGGAAATAGGGGAATATGAATGGGGTTTAACAGGAAAAGAACAGAGATGAAAGCGTAAGGAAATAGGGGAATGTGAATGGGGTTTAACAGGAAAAGAACAGAGGCGAAAGCGTAAGGAAATAGGGGAATGTGAATGGGGTTTAACAGGACAAGAACAGAGGTGAAAGCGTAAGGAAATAGGGGAATATGAATGGGGTTTAACAGGAAAAGAACAGAGGTGAAAGCGTAAGGAAATAGGGGAATATGAATGGGGTTTAACAGGAAAACAACAGAGGTGAAAGCTTAAGGAAATAGGGGAATATGAATGGGGTTTAACAGGAAAAGAACAGAGGGGAAAGCGTAAGGAAATAGGGGAATATGAATGGGGTTTAACAGGGAAAAGAACAGAGGTGAAAGCGTAAGGAAATAGGGGAATATGAATGGGGTTTAACAGGAAAACAACAGAGGTGAAAGCTAAGGAAATAGGGAATATGAATGGGGTTTAACGGGGAAAAGAACAGAGGCGAAAGCGTAAGGAAATAGGGGAATGTGAATGGGGTTTAACAGGACAAGAACAGAGGTGAAAGCGTAAGGAAATAGGGGAATATGAATGGGGTTTAACAGGAAAAGAACAGAGGGGAAAGCGTAAGGAAATAGGGGAATATGAATGGGGTTTAACAGGAAAAGAACCGAGGCAAAGCATAAGGAAATAGGGGAATATGAATGGGGTTTAACAGGAAAAGAACCGAGGCGAAAGCGTAAGGAAATAGGGGAATGTGAATGGGGTTTAACAGGAAAAGAACAGAGGTGAAAGCGTAAGGAAATAGGGGAATATGAATGGGGTTTAACAGGAAAAGAACAGAGATGAAAGCGTAAGGAAATAGGGGAATGTGAATGGGGTTTAACAGGAAAAGAACAGAGGCGAAAGCGTAAGGAAATAGGGGAATGTGAATGGGGTTTAACAGGAAAAGAACCGAGGCGAAAGCGTAAGGAAATAGGGGAATATGAATGGGGTTTAACAGGAAAAGAACCGAGGTGAAAGCGTAAGGAAATAGGGGAATATGAATGGGGTTTAACAGGAAAAGAACAGAGGCAAAAGCGTAAGAAATAGGGAATGTGAATGGGGTTTAACAGGACAAGAACAGAGGCAAAAGCGTAAGGAAATAGGGGAATGTGAATGGGGTTTAACAGGACAAGAACAGAGGTGAAAGCGTAAAGAAATAGGGGAATGTGAATGGGGTTTAACAGGAAAAGAACAGAGGCAAAAGCGTAAGGAAATAGGGGAATGTGAATGGGGTTCAACAGGAAAAGAACCGAGACGAAAGCGTAAGGAAATAGGGGAATGTGAATGGGGTTTAACAGGAAAAGAACAGAGGTGAAAGCGTAAGGAAATAGGGGAATATGAATGGGGTTTAACAGGAAAAGATCAGAGGCGAAAGTGTAAGGAAATAGGGGAATATGAATGGGGTTTAACAGGAAAAGAACCGAGGCGAAAGCGTAAGGAAATAGGGGAATATGAATGGGGTTTAACAGGAAAACAACAGAGGTGAAAGCGTAAGGAAATAGGGGAATGTGAATGGGGTTCAACAGGAAAAGAACAGAGGTGAAAGCGTAAGGAAATAGGGGAATATGAATGGGGTTTAACAGGAAAAGAACAGAGGTGAAAGCGTAAGGAAATAGGGGAATATGAATGGGGTTTAACAGGACAAGAACAGAGGCAAAAGCGTAAGAAATAGGGGAATGTGAATGGGGTTTAACAGGAAAAGAACAGAGGCGAAAGCGTAAGGAAATAGGGGAATATGAATGGGGTTTAACAGGACAAGAACAGAGGCAAAAGCGTAAGGAAATAGGGGAATGTGAATGGAGTTTAACAGGAAAAGAACAGAGGCGAAAGCGTAAGGAAATAGGGGAATGTGAATGGGGTTTAACAGGAAAAGAACAGAGGTGAAAGCGTAAGGAAATAGGGGAATATGAATGGGGTTTAACAGGAAAAGATCAGAGGCGAAAGTGTAAGGAAATAGGGGAATATGAATGGGGTTTAACAGGAAAAGAACCGAGGCGAAAGCGTAAGGAAATAGGGGAATATGAATGGGGTTTAACAGGAAAACAACAGAGGTGAAAGCGTAAGGAAATAGGGGAATGTGAATGGGGTTCAACAGGAAAAGAACAGAGGTGAAAGCGTAAGGAAATGACAGAGTTGAAGAGAAGGTGTGTGTGTGCGTGTGTGTGTGTGTGTGTGTGTGTGTGTGTGTGTGTGTGTGTGTGTGTGTGTGTGTGTCACTCACTCACTCACTCATTCACTCACGCACGCACAGGCCTGTATGTGTGTGTGCGTGCGCGACTATCTGAATTGCCTCACTCTTGTTGTTCTCCAATCTGTCCTTCTCTCTCTCTCTCTCTCTCTCTCTCTCTCTCTCTCTCTCTCTCTCTCTCTCTCTCTCTCTCTCTCTCTCTCTCTCTCTCTCTCTCTCTCTCACACACACACACACACTTAATTTGAGCCAATTTGCTACATCAGGAAAATGATCCTGCAGCAACAGGAATTGTGAATAATTATGTGGATTATAATTCATGGACATTTTTGTAAGGATTGATACATTTTCGTTAGGGCAAAACAGGTCAGAAATTTCTAAGTGGAAATTGCAAACTTCAGAATCCTTTTAAAAACCACAAGTTGGCATTTCCTGATCAAATGAAGATCCAACATCTGTAATGGAGTGGGGAGATGGAACTACTGCAGGAGGATGACAGCAAGAGGATGTATTGTGAAAGATGATTCATTTGGACGGATGAAGGAGAATGAATTGAGTGTGTTGCTTGTGCATTCTTCAGGTTGTGTTCATGTTGAGAGAAACTGATAAATCAAATAGGACACTCGATCAGGGCTTTTCTGTCATGCCTCTTCCTTTCCCTCTCAATATCTCTGTCTACTTCAATGAAATCACAATATTTTAAAATCAGGACAATTGCGACACTGTGAAAGGGGAGAGAGGGACACTAAGAGAGACAAGAATGATGAAGTGAATCAACGAATAACGTAGTGACTCAGAAAGAGAGTGAGCAAGTTGTCATTGCTGAGTGAGAAAAAATAACTCAGAGAGTGGCGGCCGCTTCACATACAGTTAGTGCAGGCAGCTTGATTTTAATTCTCTCCATCTTTTGGGATTGCTCCTAATTGCAACACAGGGCATTAGAGACAGTACCTTATCCCATCATGTAAAACTGAACAGCATAATGGGAAACACGGTCCTAAAAACCATGGATTGGAGCAGAGAATAATGGAACAGAACAATGGAAGTGGATCCGTGGGCCAGTCGCAATCAGGGGCTGTGGCGCCACGGCAACAGATTAGCTATCTCCCAAGCTTCTTAGCAAACGGTTGGTAAGAGTGTGTGGGTCTTGGCCAGAAGGGACAACAGGTTATTTTAGAAATTAACAGAATTTTTGTAGCAGGTTGGGAGAATTAGGTTACATTTGGGGAAATGGTTAGGGTTAGCTAAAATGAAAAAAAAAAAAAAAATAAATGTCTATAGGGTGTTTACAGTCTTCTGGTGTTGAAAGAAAGGTCAAGGTACCACTTTAAACAAACTACAACTTATAAAGGCTTGATAGGGCATTCATGAAATCTTGGTAAACCCTCGATAAGATGAACCTATGCTTCAGAATATATTGATATTTCTTTCATCTGAGTGTTTAAAAATCTGTAATACACGAGAGCTAGAATAAATGTTGTATGAAGTGGGTACCAGAAGTGAGAAATGATATCAGGGAGCCGACTTCTCTGGGCAGCTTGTTTCACAGAAAGCAAACTGCGGTCTAATTCCCCAAACACAATGCAAGGTCATTATCATTCAACCCCAACACACACACACACCGGATGCACACCGACACACCAACACAGACATACACACACCGCTTAACTCCACACAGTAGAAAACTCATTAGCCAGTGGAGTATGATAATGAGAATACGGTCCAGTATTGTGTCCAATAGAACACACATTGCAGCAGTGTAAATGAATGACAGAATAGCACGGACTGTGTGTGTGTGTGTGTGTGTTTGTGTGCGTGTGCGTGTTGGCAGCAGTGTACATGAATGGCAGAAACAGGAGCGACGTGTGGGTGTGTGCATTGTTTTGTGTATAATCGGTCTACCTGCACCTGTCACTGGCTCACTGATCCACCCTAATAGGCCATTCAGTAGGAAAAGAGGGTCAAATACAGCGCAGGGTAAGGTATTCTAAGCGCATAACGGACCAATCACATTCTCTTATTTTCTCCGTTATGTATTGAGGCGAACACAATGGTTTCCGTTCACTGTGCGTCTGGCGCTGAAATGGACATGCATGACGCGGGATCGGGATGTGGGGGTGTTAGAATAGATTACTGGTAGTGGTGAGGCCTCATATGACCTATTGGGACCCAGAGTGAGAGGTTAGGGGAGGCTTAGACAGGAGAGTTAGAATAGATTACTGGTAATGGCGTTAGAATAGATTACTGGTAGTGGTGTTAGAATGGATTACTGGTAGTGGTGTTAGAATAGATTACTGGTAATGGCGTTAGAATAGATTACTGGTAGTGGTGTTAGAATAGATTACTGGTAATGGCGTTAGAATAGATTACTGGTAATGGCGTTAGAATAGATTACTGGTAGTGGTGTTAGAATAGATTACTGGTAATGGTGTTAGAATAGATTACTGGTAATGGTGTTAGAATAGATTACTGGTAGTGTTGTTAGAATAGATTACTGGTAGTGGTGAGGCCTTATATGACCTATTGGGACCAGAGTGAGAGGTTAGGAGAGGCTTATTTTTTTTATTTCACCTTTATTTAATCAGGTATGCCAGTTGAGAACAAGTTCTCATTTACAACTGCGTCCTGGCCAAGATAAAGCAAAGCAGTGCAACAGAGACAACAACACAGAGTTACACATGGAATAAACAAGTGTACAGTCAATAACACAATAGAAAAAAAGAGAGTATATATACAGTGTGTGCAAATGGCATGAGGAGGTATGGCAATAAATAGACAATAGTAGCAAAGTAAATACAATTTAGCAGATTAACACTGGAGTGATAGATGAGCAGATGATGATGAGCAGATGATGATGTGTAAGTAGTGATACTGGTGTGCAAAAGAGCAGCAAAGTAAATAAAAACAATATGGGGGATGAGGTAGGTAGATTGGGTGGGCAATTTACAGATGGACTATGTACAGCTGCAGCGACCGGTTAGCTGCTCAGAAAGCTGATGCTTAAAGTTAGTGAGGGAAATGTAAGTCTCCAGCTTCAGCGATTTTTGCAATTTGTTCCAGTCACTGGCAGCAGAGAACTGGAAGGAAAGGCGGCCAAAGGAGGTGTTGGCTTTGGGGATGACCAGTGAGATATATCTGCTGGAGCGTGTGCTATGGGTGGCTGTTGTTATCATGACCATTGAGCTGAGATAAGGCAGAGCTTTACCTAGCATAGACTTATAGATGACCTGGAGCCAGTGGGTCTGGCGACGAATATGTAGCGATGGCCAGCCTACTAGAGCATACAGGTCGCAGTAGTGGGTGGTATAAGGCGCTTTGGTAACAAAACGGATGGCACTGTGATAGACTACATCCAATTTGCCGAGTAGAGTATTGGAAGCTATTTTGTAGATGACATCGCCGAAGTCGAGGATCGGTAGGATAGTCCGTTTTACTAAGGTAAGTTTGGCGGCGTGAGTGAAGGAGGCTTTACTGCGGAATAGAAAGCCAATTCTAGATTTGATTTTGGATTGGAGATGTTTAATATGAGTCTGGAAGGAGAGTTTGCAGTCTAGCCAGACACCTAGGTATTTGTAGTTGTCTCCTGTCCACGTTTAGACAGGAGAGTTGGAATAGATGACTGGGAATGGTGTTAGAATAGATTACTGGTAATGGTGTTAGAATAGATTACTGGTAATGGTGAGGCCTCATATGACCTATTGGTGAGAGGTTATGACCCAGAGTGAGAGGTTAGGGGAGGCTTAGAAGGAAGATTTAGAATAGATGACTGGTTATGGTGGGGCCTTGATAGATGATTGACCCAACAACCTGAAGAGAACTGAGGTATTGCTGCTGGGGTTGTTTTCATGTTGCGCTTGCACTCACACACAGCATGTAGGGACAAACGCCCACACGCCCACACACACACATGCACACAGGATCACGGTTCATACAACTCCCCCACATGACTCTATAGGCGTCATGTTCCATCTCACCCACACACATCTCTCTCGCCATCTGAGAACTCTCTCTCTTTGCTTCCTCCATCTTTCTTTCCCTTTCCAGCCTCCTCCTTTTCATATTTACATATCTGGTGCAGTAATGTGCACCAAATCTCTTATTTCCAAAACATCTATCACAATAACTTCTCATCTATTCTCCATCAGTCCCCCATCCCTCCATCTCTCCAGTCAGTTCCATCCCCCCATCCCTCTGTTCCAGGTTTAGCCTGTACACAACCTCACACTACCTACCCCATGACCAGAGAATTTTGGCTTCATCCGTCTATTCTATTCCTTCCCCTTTTTCAGAGGCTCAGAAAATAAACATGCCTACCTCCCTCTGTAGTTGTCCTTATATATATATAGAAATTTATAAGCATGGGGTTTCCATGCCAACCGTATCAGCCTCATTCAGCCTACAGTTCTGTGTTCAGTGTGTGTGTGTGTGTGTGTGTGTGTGTGGGGCAAGTGAGAAGTAATTACTAAGAAAAGAGAGAAAACAGTCCTATATGTCTTCAGTTTTCATCTCTTCACATCTCTCTCTCTCTCTACCTGTCCTTCCCTCTCTCTAATAGGCCTTTAGCGTGTGTTTTTCCCCTCCTGACTTGTATTGTTGTCCTGGGCATGTGTCTCAACGTCCCTGTCAGTCCCTGTCAGTCCCTGTCAGTTCCTGTCAGTCTCAGTGTTGGTGCCCTCTCTCTAACTGTCAGTTTTTAAATAGGGTAATTATATGTTGAGTAGAATCCTCTTCCTCCCTCACACCCACACACATATTCTGGATCATTTCATAACCCTATCTCTCTGTGTGTTACACATTCTCTCTCTCCGTCTTTCTATTTCTGACTCTCTATTCCTCTCGGACTCTATTTACTATCTTTTCTGTGGTGCTTTTTGAAGTGTGCCTATTGCTGTGGTCTTGCCTTTCTCTCTGTTTTCAGAGAACCATTTTCAGTGAATTACCTTTTTCTTTTCTCAGTCTCTCTCACTTTCCTCTGAGAGGCTTGTTTCTCAGATGAATGTCTGTTTGCAAACCCCAAGCTGACCTTTGCTAACAGCCTCAGACCTTTGTAAAAGACCATCTCACAGTCAGTGGTTGTTTGAATTCAATCCTGTTTGATTTTAGTTGTTTTCATGTCATCCATTTAACCGAGTTCAGGGGGTTCACAGAGACACAGATGTATTTTAGTCTCCCACTGATTTTGGTCACAGTACTAAACAGGTACATAGAAGACATCAATATCTTCTAAGGACGTTTGAAGTCTTCAAAACTATTTTTAATTGTTACCTGACGAAATCCATCATGTAACAATTAACTCATTTTTTTATTTTTATTTTACCTTTATTTATACAGGTTTTTTCTCATTGAGATAATATCTCTTTTCCAACTTATTAGGATCTGGGGCACCACGAGAGTGGTTCTTTAAACTCTAAAAGGTCTTTACCAATCACATTTGTATAAACAGTCAACTTATTAAAAATAACCTTGTATTATATCAACATAGTGAACAGTCGTAATCTCCTTGCATCTGCAAAAACCTGGGCCTGACTTATGATTCAATACTTCACAAATTGGTTTAATTATTTATTTACTAGCTAATTAAATGGGAACACAGAATAAACGTTTTGCATCGGTTATTGACTGGAGATGTAATACGCTGAAAACAGATCCCTAGCAGAACGTCAACAACATTGATCCTTGTCAAAGAAGAGATGGAGAGGGAGAGAGAGAGGGACAGTGTCACATTCTTATCTGTTTCACGTGTCTTTGTGCTTGTCTCCACCCCCCACCAGGTGTCTCATATTTCCCTCCATTATCCCTTGTGTATTTATACCTGCCTTTTCTGTTTATCTGTTGCCAGTTTGTCTTGTCCCACCAAGTCCTACCAGTGTGTTCCCTGTGCTCTAGTTTGTTTTTCCTACTCTTCTCAGTTCTGAATGTTTTGACTGCCGCGTGTACTATAATAAACTCTGAGACTCGTACTATCCGCCTCCTGTGTCTGTATCTGGGTCTTAGCCTGAGCCGTGATAGTACGAACTGGCCATGACTCACCCAGCAGGCTCGGATCAGCTCCGCAAGGCTGTCTACTTCCAAGGAGCCACCATTGGAAGACATGGGGAGTTGCAATGCCTTATGGAGAGACTCCATACCATGGCAGAACACCGTGACCATGTGTTCGACACATTGCTGGAGCACTGCAGATTCCCAACTAGGCAGCAAGTCACTACAGTAATTCCCCAGACTCTCAGCAACCCGGCCACCACCGACATTTCTTCCCAGCTTACCCCGGTGTCCCACAAACCTCGCTTACCTCCTCCAGAGGCACTACGCTGGAGATTCTGGAACGTGCCGTGCCGTGCGTTTCTCTCCCAGTGCTCCCTCATCTTCAACCCGCAGCCTTCTTCGTTCCCCTCGGACCGCTCAAAGATAGCATATTTGATAACGCTGATGTCCGGGAGGGCACTCGCCTGGGCTAAGTCGGTGTGGTAGTAACAGTCCACCATTTGCCTCAGTCTGGAGGAGTTTGTGGCGGAGGTAGGTGAATTGTTCAATTCTCTGATGTCCGGGAGAGAGGCTGCTCGTAAGCTGCTCCAACTACGGCAAGACTCCCGTAGTGTGGCAAACTACGCAGTGGATTTTTGCAAGTTGGCGGCTGAGATTGCCTCAAACCTGGGAGCCCTGCTAGACGAGTTCCTCCAAAGATTATCAGTGATTAATGACAAGCTTGCTGCCCGGGAGCTGCCCATGGACCTAGACTCCCTCATCTCCTTGACCAGAGCCCAAGCTACTGGGAAAGGCTAGATTGTCTCCAGATGAAAGTTTATGCAGGTTGAGCACCAGGAGCTGTATGTATTGCAAGACTACAGGACACAATATTTCCACCTGTCCATTAAAAAGACCCGGCTCATCAGTAAGTACGAGTTCTCTGGTGAGCCATACAGGGATTTTCCAATCTCCCATTACTCGTACGCATCATCATACCACCCTGTTAGGGGGTGACCAGGCCAAATCTCTCCAGGTGCTCATTGGCACTGTGGCCGACGAGAGCTTTATCGACACTCCATTGGTGTCAGAGCTGGGAATCTCCAATCAACTCCTCTCAATTCCCATGGACTTCAGAGCACTGGATGGGCGCTCTATTGGCAGAGTCACCCGCAATACGGTTCTTATCAACCTACGAATCAGGAAATGTATGCAGTTCCTGCTCATAGAATCTGTCAACGTGGTTTTGGGGTATTCGTGGCTCCAGAAGCACAATCCCCTGATCGACTGTGCTACTGGGTCTATCGTTGTTTGGAGACGGTTCTGCCATGCACAGTATCTTAAGTTGGCAACGTCTGCCCCGGGACGTCTTCCTGCAGGCTTGGGAGAAGCCTTGGATCTCTCAGCCATTCCTGCAGAGTACCTGGAGTACCTGGTCTGGGAGGTCTTCAACAAGGACCACGCTACGTCTCTCCCCCACATTGACCCTATGACCGTGCCATTGACCTTCTCCCAGGCACTACACTACCTCTGGGATGGCTTTACTCCCTGTTGAGTCCGGAGACCAAGGCTATGGAGGAGAGCATTGAGGACTCTCTCACTGCAGGTGGTATTTGTCCATCTGCCTCACCCGCAGCCCGTGTATCGACGACCGGGGCATAAATGACATTGTGGTTAAAAACCGTTACCCTCACTCATCTCCTCGGCTTTCGAACCTCTTCAGGGAGCGACCATCTTCTCTAAGTTGGACCTTCAGAACGCCTACTATATGGTTTGCATACAGGAAGGAAATGAGTGGAAGACTGTAATTAACATGGCTAGCGGGCACTATGAGTACTCGGTTATGCCATTCGGACAAACAAACGCTCACCCTGTGTTCCAGGCCCTGGTCAACGATGTGCTCCAGAACATGCAGAACCGGTTCGTGTCTGTCTACGACATCCTTGTCCTCCACATCCGACAGGTCCTTCAGCGTCTCCTGGAGAACCAGCTTTTCGTTAGAGCAGAGAAGTGTGAATTCCATTGCTCCACCATTTCCTTCCTAGGATATGTCAGCGCTGCAGGACATATACAGATGGATGCAGACAAGGTAAGAGCAGTGGTGGATTGGCCTCAACCACATCCAGAGTGCATCAGCATCGTTTCCTGGGGTTTGCGAACTTCTACCACCGCTTCATCCGTGGTTACAGTACCCTGGCTTCCCCCGTCTCAACACTCACCTCTCCCAAGGTTCCATTCACGTGGTCTCCAGCAGCTGACCGGGCTTTCTCAGACCTCAAACATCGATTCACCACAGCCCCCATCTTAATCCATCTGGACCCATCCTGTCAGTTTGTGGTGGAGTTCGACACCTCGGATGTCGGGGCGGGGGCCATCCTGTCCCTCGCGTTCTGACCAAGACCAAATTCTGCACCCCTGCGCTTTGTCTCCCATCGTCTTACCCCTGCTGATAGGAACTATGATGTGGAAAATAGAGAACTCCTCGCCTTCAAGATGGTGTTGGAAGAGTGGAGGTACTGGTTGGAGGGCGCAAAATATTACATCAGAATGTCTGATGCACTCTCACATTTGTATAGCTCCGCTGCTACTCCGTCTGACCCCGAGTCCATACTCCCTATCTCCTGTCTAACGCCTGCAGTCATCTGACGTATAGAGAGCCTTGTCCGTAAGGCACAGCATTCCCAGGGGGGTCCGGCTAACTGGATGTTTGTCCCAGACTCTGCTGTTCCCCAGTCCTGGTGTGGGCACATTCCTCGAGACTGACCTGCCACCCAGACTCCCGTCGGACCCTGGCTTTCATCCGACTACGCTTTTGGTGGCCTTCCATGGTTCCTGATGTCTCCACATTTGTTTCCGCCTGCACTGTCTGTGCACAAAATAAGACTCCGCAGTAAGCTCCAGCTGGCCTTCTATAGCCACTCCCTGTTCCTCACTGCCCCTGCTCCCATATATCCCTGGACTTTGTTAGTGGTTTTCGTCCGTCAGATGGCAACACCACAATCCTAACAGGGCTGGATAGGTTTTCTAAAGCCGCCCATTTTATTCCCCTTCCCAAGTTGCCCTCAGTCAAGGAGACGGCCCAGCTCATGGTGCAGCACGTCTTCCGGTTCCATGAACTTCCTGTCAACATGGTCTCTGATCGTGGTCCTCAGTTCTCGTCCCGGTTCTGGAATGCGTTCTGCACCCTCATTGAGTCGTCGGCCAGCCTGTCCTCTGGTTTTCACCCCAAATCTAATGGCCAGTCGGAGCGAGCCAATCAGGACCTTGAGGCGGCTCTTCGTTGCCTCATCCCTGCCAATCCCACCACCTGGAGCCAGCAACTCATGTGGGTGTAATACATCTGTAACACCCTTCCCTGCTCGGCCACTGGGATATCAGCCCCTGGAAGAAGTCAGCATACCCTCTGCCCAGACGTTCATTGGCCTCTGTCGCGGTACCTGAGCCTCTCTTCTGAAGACCACATCCAAGTATCGGCGACAGGCGGATCGCCACCGGACCCTGATCCCCGCTGTCGGCTCGGTCAGAGGGTATGGCTTTCCACTCGGGACCTGCTTCTTAGCCCCTCTGCTGTTCATCTTTTGTTGCATCTTCTGCTGTTCGGTCCTTCTGTAGCTCAGTTGGTAGAGCATGGTGCTTGTAACGCCAGGGTAGTGGGTTCGATCCCCGGGACCACCCATACGTAGAATGTATGCACACATGACTGTAAGTCGCTTTGGATAAAAGCGTCTGCATATATTATTATTATTATATTATTGTTGCCCCGCACCCTCCGTATACATCTCACTTTTCATGTGTTTCAGATAAAACTTCTGTCTCATAGCCCTTTGTCTCCTGTTTCATTCTTAACCCATCATTTATACAGCTTGCTCAAAAGGGGCAGTTCCTGCAGGCTGGCTCTATGGTAGATTGTTCCAGTATTAGTTTGGGAACGTGTTAGAGTTTCAGCGGGGAAAAGTCTGTTGAAACAGAGCATTAATTTGGTGAATCTTGAGAGCGCAGACCTTGTTAACACCAAGGTGAGAAGGGGTCTGATTGAAGTCATTCATTACAAACCTGATCTGACCTATTTGGATTTTTGTGGACGGTCATGACACTGTCCAACTAACTCACACAACCCAGACAGAAAAGCCACTGCCTCGGTGCCTCCATTTTGATGCTGAAGTGAACGAAGTAGATGAGAACTGATGCAGACTCCCCAAAAGCAAGTCAAAATATCCTCAAAGAAAGACAAATCACCCCCTAACACTCAGAGACTTCTACAAGACTTCCCATTATGTTCAGTGGCCTAATCTCATCAATAATTTCTAAGCCTGGATAGATAAATCACATTCACTAAAGTATTTATATGGTTCATTGGTCTGTTATTACTGGGTACGTTACAATTCAAAAGTAGGTTTCACCACATCATCAAAATACATAATTACAGCTGGTATGATGCATTTATCCTCATATTATGCAAAACGCAGCATCATATGATTCAAAAATGTAACGATGTGTGCTATAGTTGTGAAGTAAGTTCAGGGAGTGTTTTAATAAATAAACATAATATAATACAAAACAAGAAACACAAACAATGCACAGACATGAAACAGAAAGAGAAACAATGACGCCTGGGAAAGAAACCAAAGGGAGTGACATATATATTGATTTGATTTGATTTGATATATAGGGCAGGGAATCAAGGAGGTGATGGAGTCCAGATGACGCACAGGTGCGCGTAACAGTGGTGACAGGTGTGCACCATAATGAGCAGGCTGGTGACCTAGAGGCCGGAGAGAGAGCACACGTGACAGTACCCCCTCCCCGGGGCGTTCAGCTCCAGCTGCAGGACGCCAACCAAAGGGACGATCCCGGGGATCCGGAGCGGACCGGTCTCCTCCACTGAGGCGCAGAAACCTAACGAACCGGCTGATAAACCAACTGAGACCTCTCTGGTTGCCTGGGTCGAGGAACAGGAACCTGTTCACCCGCTGAGGCATGAGAGCCTATAGAGCCAGCTGAGGCATGGGAGCCTATCGATCCCGCTGAGGGATGGAAACTCGTTGAGCCAGTTGAGGCAGTCATTCTGTAACGATGTGTGCTGAGAGTTGGGAAGCAAGTCCAGGGAGTGAGTGTTTTAATACATTTGAATAAATAAACACAACATAATACAAAATAAGAAACACGAACAATGCCCAGACATGCCACAGGAACAGAAATAATAATGCCTGGGGAAGGAACCAAAGGGAATGACATATACAGGGCAGGTAATCAAGGAGGTGATGGAGTCCAGGTGAGTCTAATGACGCGCAAGTGCATGTAACGATGGTGACAGGTGTGCACCATAATGAGCAGCCTGGTGACCTAGAGGCCGGAGAGGGAGCACAGCATCCTACCAGCTGTATTTATCTATTTAGAAAGTTATATATCTTGAAAACTTGACTGCTGACATGCAAAACATTTTGGGACTAAATCAACAATGGACTAATAAAACAAATGCAAAATAGCCCCTATAGTTTTGGCCTGGAGTTTTCCTTTAAGTCACATCTGACAAAGCTCTTATTTGACTTGCCAAACGTCCCATTGTCTCAAACAGCGAGTCTTTTCAAGGTTAAGTAGCCTCGCTGTCACTCTATTCCCTATGTCGTCCACTACCTCTGACCAGGGCCCAGAGGGCACTATCTAGGGAATGGTTCCATCTGAGAAGAAGCCGTGGACGTGACGTCAGATTCACATGCTGTAGGAAGCCAATTAACAGCTGAATCAATCATTGAGAGACGGGCCTGGAATAAGATGCTGTAGCGTTCACAGTCGGACCCAGTGCCGCTCAGAATAGAGTGGCTAAAACGGTCATGTTTCCCTGCTCTGCGTGATTTTAACGGATCCACTGTACCTCTTGTCAATTGAATATTGAAAGTAACACTGCCTTGATCGGTTGTATAGCATAACAACGCAGCTTGAGGAAGACTTATTGAGTTGAAACATGTTGCAGTTATGCGCCCTGATGTATTGTAATGTGTAGGCTGATGTGCTCCTACTTACATGTGTTTATCACTTGTAAATCGTCTCTCTAACGTGTTTGCAACGCGTTGGCCGACTACTTGTCTTCTTTTCTGCGTCTGTATAGCTGCCATTCAATAGAAACATTCTGTGTCCTTCTATTTCTGTGGTCTTACCCAGCTGTGCCTTAATGCGCTTCAGGAGGTTGGTCGCCCCTCATACAGGAACATGCATAGATATAGTACAGTATGCCTGTTGCTAGGTGATGAGAAACCTTGTTTGAGAAATACAAAAGTCAACTAGTTGATGAGAAACCTTGTTTGAGATATACAATAGTCAACTTGTTGATGAGAAACCTTGTTTGAGATATACAAAAGTCAACTAGTTGATGAGAAACCTTGTTTGAGATATACAAAAGTCAACTATCACCCTTGGACCAGGAGCTAGCTTTCAGTCGAGTAGTTGGTGTGACTAAAAACCAGGGCTCAACACCAGCACTTGGATAGAGAATGCATGCATGTACCCAATGTATAGAGAACTATAACAACTAGTGTCAGGACCCTGAGCATTTAGTGAGCTTCACGGAGTTATTTCTACCTACTGTCCTGCATTGTACTAGTGGTGGTGTCATCATATCAAATCAAAGTTGATTTGTCATGTGCTCCAAATACAAAGAGAAATGCTGACTTACAAGCCTTTAACCAACAGTACATTTTGTCATTACACTGTATACATGTGTATCCAACCAGCTGTAACTATTATATGAACGGCATCATACTATTCAATAGATAGGTTTCTGAGGTTGTGTGTACTACAGTGGAAATAGATGTGCATTAAAGGTGGTGTTCCATACCTTGGCAGCCATGACCATGGAGGAGCCTCCTCGGATGCCCAGGATGGGGATGTGTGTCTGGGCAGAGATGAAGTCCAGGATCTGAGCGATGGCCTCCTGGTCCGTGTCGTCCCCGAACACCACCCCCTGCAGCCAAGTGTTGGTCATCAGGGTGCAGATTCGGTTGATGATACTCTTGGGGTCCGTGTCGTTCATGGTCTCCAGTTGGACTTTGGTAGGGTGAGGAACATGGAGGAACTCCTCTTTCTCCACGTAGGTGGACGACACCTCGCTAGAATTGCCCACCAGGATGACGGCGATGCTAAGAGAGGAGGCCACTTTGGGAGGTAAGGGGGGCGCAGGGGGCCGGATGGGGGATACTGGGGGGTAGTAAGGGGAGTAGTGAGGGGGGATGAGGTTTGTTCCCCTCTGGCCTCCTTTCTCGCCTCCTGCCCCTCCCGTCCCGGGTGCACCTCCTGGTGCTCCTCCGCCCTGGCCAGCTCCGCCCCTCCCAGGCGACCGCGCCGACTCGCAGATGGGCAGAAGGAATAGGGAGAGGAGGAGGAGAGAGAGGGAGAGAGGGAGGGAGAGGGAAGGAAGGGCCAGGCGAGGTTGCTGATGAGGGGAAGAGCTGTGTTCGGGAGGAGGAGGGGGAAGGAGGAGGTGATGCGCCTGTCCTGGAGTGGGGAGGGGGAGAGGAGGCTGACAAGCATCGTGGAGGAGTGTAAATGCAGTACCTGGAGGGAGGGAGGTAGGGAGAGAGAGAGAGAGGATTAATATCATGTACAGTAAATATGATAATACCAGCAGGAGATGGGACTGAAAAGAGGTACTGTATCATAATAATACCATGACTGCTACAACAGCACACAAAGAAAACAGGATCAAATGATGCACATAGAGTATTGTTCACATGGTGAAATGGTATAAATTTAGATAAAATGTCTAGTGACGCTCAACAATGCTTAATCCACCACTCTATTCTAGTGATTTCCTTAGAGGGACCTTGTGGCAGACATCAAAGACAGTTTGGAGTGTGTGTGTGTGTGTGTGTGTGTGTGTGTGTGTGTGTGTGTGTGTGTGTGTGTGTGTGTGTGTGTGTGTGTGTGTGTGTGTGTGTGTGTGTGTGTGTGTGTGTGTGTGTGTGTGTGTGTGTGCGTGTGCGTGTGTGTGTGCGTGTGCGCGTGCGTGCGTGTGTGGTGAGGAGACCGACAGCGCCGGGTGTGTTTTGACAGATTGACGGGTTCTGAGCTTCATGGACTGGCTGCCAGGTTAAGTGACCATCAGACACTCACAGACTGAGACTGATGCTTATTCTCTCCCTGTGCTCTCTCGCTCTCTCCATCTCTCCTTCTGTCTCTCTCAGTCTATCACTCTCTCTCTCTTCTGCTCTCTTTCTTCCGCTCTCTCCTCTTTCTATCTATCTATCTCTATATCTTTCTTTTTTGTTTTGTTCCTTTGAACAGTATCTGCCTCTCATTGACATTAACCCCTCTTCTCACCAGTCTCATTCCTCCCTCCCTCCCTCCCATCCCCCTTTAGCCTCTTTGAAGTCAATTGCAGACCTATTATTTCCTGCTCCTTTTATTAACAGCAATGCAGAGAGAAATAGGGAGAGAGAGAATAGAAAGAGAGGGAGGGGACAGTCAGGGAGAAACACAATTAGTCACAGCTTGATGTGAAACATTTGGTTTGTGACTGTGTGTGTGTGTGTGTGTGTGTGTGTGTGTGTGTGTGTGTGTGTGTGTGTGTGTGTGTGTGTGTGTGTGTGTGTGTGTGTGTGTGTGTGTGTGTGTGTGTGTGTGTGTGTGTGTGTGTGTGTGTGTGTGTGTGTGTGTGTGTGTGTGTGTGTGTGTGTGTGTGTGTGTGAAGAAGTCAAATGACAACGACAGAGCATTTTCGTTTATATCGAGATGGAAATGGGTATCCTTAATGTTGCTATACTTTAATGCTTTTTAAGAGGCAGATGGAGAGAGGAGGAGAGAAACACAAAGAGAAAGAAAGAGAGATGGGGATTGGGAGACAAAGAGATAGAGAGGCAGAGAAAGTTAGGGACTGGGAGACAAAGAGATAGAGAGACAGAGAGAGATAGGGACTGGGAGACAAAGAGATAGAGAGACAGAGAGAGATAGGGACTGGGAGACAAAGAGATAGAGAGACAGAGAGAGATAGGGACTGGGAGACAAAGAGATAGAGAGACAGAGAGAGATAGAGAGACAGAGAGAGTTAGGGACTGGGAGACAAAGAGATAGAGAGACAGAGAGAGATAGGGACTGGGAGACAAAGAGATAGAGAGACAGAGAGAGATAGGGACTGGGAGACAAAGAGATAGAGAGACAGAGAGAGGGACATGCAAAGGGGGTACAGAAGAGGGAGATGAGAGTGAAAACAGGGAGAAAACAACTAGGGAGACGTAAGGGAGTAGAAAGCAGAGAAAGGAGGAATGAACATGGACAACGAGAGAGACGAGAAAAAACGGGGAGAAAGGGAGGAGAGAGAAAACAGAGAAATGGGGAGAGAAATAGTGCAAAGAGATATCAAAGGGGCCAGAGGGAGAGCAAAGCAGAGGGGTGGAGGGAGAAGTAGCAGCGGAAAAGGGGGTAGCTAATGTAGTCTGTTACTACAAATGTCCCATCTAAAAGCATAATTAGTGGAGGTTTGTCAGGCCTAATTGCAGGTACACATGCTAATTGTAAACGGGCTCAATCTTCAGTGAGGTTGGACACTGCTGGGAGGAGAGGAGAGAGGGAGGAGGAGGAAGAGAGTGGGAGGAAAGCAGAGAGAGGAGAGGGGGAGGAGGAGGAGGAGAGTGGGGGGAAAGCAGAGACAGGAGAGGAGGAGGAGGAAGAGAGTGGGATGAAAGCAGATAAATGAGAAGGGAGGAGGAGAGTGGGATGAAAGCAGAGA
This sequence comes from Oncorhynchus keta, assembly GCF_023373465.1. Classification (NCBI taxonomy): domain Eukaryota; kingdom Metazoa; phylum Chordata; class Actinopteri; order Salmoniformes; family Salmonidae; genus Oncorhynchus; species Oncorhynchus keta. The sequence continues at coordinate 72,714,915 of NC_068430.1, forward strand.
AAGGAGAAGGGGGGAGGAGAGTGGTACGAAAGCAGGGAGAGGAGAAGGGGAGGAGGAGGAGAGTGGGATGAAAGCAGAGAGGGGAGGAGGAGGAGTAGAGTAGGATGAAAGCAGAGAGAGGAGGAGGAGGAGAGTGGAATGAAACAGAGGGGAGGAGGAGGAGAGTGGGATGAAAGCAAAGAGAGGTGAGGAAGAGGAGGAAGAGAGTGGGAGGAAAGCAGAGAGAGGAGGAGGAGGAAGAGAGTGGGAGAAAAGCAGAGAGAGGAGGAGGAGGAGAGTGGGAGGAAAGTGGAGAGAGGTGAGGAAGAGAAGAAAGAGAGTGGGAGGAACGTAGAGAGAGGTGAGGAGGAGGAGGAAGAGAGTGGGAGGAAAGCAGAGAGAGGAGGAGAAAGGAGAGAGTGGGAGGAACGTAGAGAGAGGAGGAGAAAGAAGAGAGTGGGAGGAACATAGAGAGAGGAGGAGGAAGAAGATAGTGGGAGGAGCGTAGAGAGAGGAGGAGGAAGAAGATAGTGGGAGGAACATAGAGAGAAGAGGAGGAAGAAGATAGTGGGAGGAACGTAGAGAGAGGAGGAGGAAGAGAGTGGGAGGAACATAGATAGAAGAGGAGGAGGAGAGTGTGAGGAACGTAGAGAGAGGAGGAGGAAGAAGATAGTGTGAGGAATGTAGAGAGAGGAGGAGGAAGAAGATAGTGGGAGGAACGTAGAGAGAGGAGGAGGAAGAGACTGGGAGGAACATAGAGAGAGGAGGAGGAAGAAGATAGTGTGAGGAATGTAGAGAGAGGAGGAGAAAGAAGAGAGTGGGAGGAACATAGAGAGAGGAGGAGGAAGAAGAAGATAGTGGGAGGAGCGTAGAGAGAGGAGGAGGAAGAAGATAGTGGGAGGAGCGTAGAGAGAGGAGGAGGAAGAAGATAGTGGGAGGAGCGTAGAGAGAGGAGGAGGAAGAAGATAGTGGGAGGAACATAGAGAGAAGAGGAGGAAGAAGATAGTGGGAGGAACGTAGAGAGAAGAGGAGGAAGAAGATAGTGGGAGGAACGTAGAGAGAGGAGGAGGAAGAAGATAGTGTGAGGAATGTAGAGAGAGGAGGAGGAAGAAGATAGTGGGAGGAACGTAGAGAGAGGAGGAGGAAGAAGATAGTGTGAGGAATGTAGAGAGAGGAGGAGGAAGAAGATAGTGGGAGGAACGTAGAGAGAGGAGGAGGAAGAGAGTGGGAGGAACATAAATAGAAGAGGAGGAAGAAGATAGTGGGAGGAAGATAGAGAGAGGAGGAGGAAGAGAGTGGGAGGAGCGTAGAGAGAGGAGGAGGAAGAGAGTGTGAGGAAGGTAGAGAGAGGAGGAGGAAGAGAGTGGAAGAGAGTGGGAGGAACGTAGAGAGAGGAGGAGGAAGAGGAGGAAGAGAGTGGGAGGAACGTAGAGAGAGGAGGAGGAAGAGAGTGGAAGATAGTGGGAGGAACATAGAGAGAGGAGGAGGAAGAAGATAGTGTGAGGAATGTAGAGAGAGGAGGAGGAAGAGAGTGTGAGGAACGTAGAGAGAGGAGGAGGAAGAGAGTGGAAGAGAGTGGGAGGAACATAGAGAGAGGAGGAGGAAGAAGATAGTGTGAGGAATGTAGAGAGAGGAGGAGGAAGAGAGTGTGAGGAACGTAGAGAGAGGAGGAGGAAGAGAGTGGAAGAGAGTGGGAGGAACGTAGAGAGAGGAGGAGGAAGAGGAGGAAGAGAGTGGGAGGAACGTAGAGAGAGGAGGAAGAGGAGGAATGTAGAGAGAGGAGGAGGAGGGACGTAGAGAGAGGAGGAGGAGGAAGAGGATGGGAGGGAAAATAAATGGAGGTATACACAACACAGATGGATCTGGTTGGAGGAAGAAGAACAGCAGCAGCAAGAAGATATCCAGCGAGGGGGAGGAGGATGGGTGCTGAGAAGATGGAGGGATGATTAGGATGATAAAAGAAGAGCTGAAGATGAAGGGAGAAGAAGAAAGAGTGATGAAGAACACAATGAGAAGGAAGGTTAGAGAAGATGGCCAGTGAGAGAAGTCAGAGAGGAAAGTATGGGAGA